>NW_026652309.1:3088241-3088696 GCF_009828535.3 Hylobates moloch | reverse complement strand
GATGAAAGTGATCTGTTACCATTATGATGCAGATGAAAGTGATCTGTTACCATTATGATGCAGATGAAAGTGATCTGTGATGTGTTACCATTATAATGCAGACGAAAGTGATCTGTGATGTGTTACCATTATAATGCAGACGAAAGTGATCTGTGATCTGTTAGCATTATGATGGAGACGAAAGTGATCTGTGATCTGTTACCATTATGATGCAGATGAAAGTGATTTGTGATCTGTTACCATTATGATGCAGACGGACGTGATCTGTGATCTGTTACCATTATGATGCAGATGAAAGTCATCTGTGATGTGTTACCATTATGATGCAGACGAAAGTGATCTGTGATCTGTTACCATTATGCAGACAAAAGTGATCTGTGATCTGTTACCATTATGATGCAGATGAAAGTGATCTCTTACCATTATGATGCAGATGAAAGTGATCTGTGATGTGT
>NW_026652309.1:3087661-3088141 GCF_009828535.3 Hylobates moloch | reverse complement strand
CATTGTGATGCAGACGAAAGTGATCTGTGATGTGTTGCCATTGTGATACAGACGAAAGTGATCTGTGATGTGTTGCCATTGTGATGCAGACGAAAGCGATCTGTGATGTGTTACCATTATGACGCAGACGAAAATGATCTGTGATCTGTTAGCATTATGATGCAGACGAAAGTGATCTGTGATGTGTTACCATTGTGATGCAGACGAAAGTGATCTGTGATGTATTACCATTATGATGCAGATGAAAGTGATCTGTGATGTGTTACCGTTATGATGCAGACGAAAGTGATCTGTGATCTGTTAGCATTATGATGCAGACGAAAGTGATCTGTGATCTGTTAGCATTATGACGCAGATGAACGTGATCTGTGATGTGTTACCATTGTGATGCAGACGAAAGTGATCTGTGATCTGTTACCATTATGATGCAGATGAAAGTGATCTGTGATGTGTTACCATTATGATGCAGACGAAAGTGAT
>NW_026652309.1:3044938-3077661 GCF_009828535.3 Hylobates moloch | reverse complement strand
GAGAGAGGGAGGGAGGGAGGGAGGGAAGAAGGAAGGAAGCTGAAAATTCTTATAATTATTTAAGAATAACATAATTACATGTTAACAGAGTAACGTTTTTAATGAAAAATAACTTTTCAAAAAAATCAAGACTGATACTTGACATTTTTTCATTTTTTGCCAATTTTTCTTTTTTTTTTTTTTTTGAGTTGGAGTCTCTGTCGCTCAGGCTGTAATGCAGTGGCACGATCTTGCCACTGCACTCCAGCATGAGGGACAGAGTGAGACTCCATCCTCCCAGGTTCAGGTGATTCTCATGCCTCAGCCTCCCGAATAGCTGGGATTACAGGTGCCCGCCACCGTGCCTGGCTAATTTTTGTATTCTCAGTAGAGACAGGTTTTGCCTCTTGGCCAGGCTGGTCTCAAACTCCTGGCTTCAGGTGATCCACCCGCCTTGGCCTCCCAGAGTGCTGGGATTACAGCCGTGAGCCACTGTGCCTGGCCTGCAAATTTCATTTTTCTTTTTTTTTTTGTTTTGAGACAGAGTCTCACTCTGTCGCCCAGGCTGGAGTGCAGTGGTGCAGTCTTGGCTCACTGAAATCTCCACCTCCCAGGTTTAAGCGATTCTCCTGCCTCAGCCTCCCTGAGTAGCTGGGATTATAGGCATGCACCACCACATCCAGATAATTTTTGTATTTTTAGTAAAGAAAGGGTTTCACCATGTTGGCGAGGCTGGTCTGGAACTCTTGACCTCAGATGATCCACTGGCCTCGGCCTCCCAAAGTGCTGGGATTACAGGCGTGAGCCACTACGCCCTGCCGCACATTTCTTTAGTGTCTGTTTCAATAGAAGACAGGCTGGATGCTCATATCTGCTTCTGCATTTAGTCTGTTAGGATGTGTTCTTTTGGTGAATGCATATGAAGAAAAACTGCTGTCACCACAGATATGTAGTTGGAAAAGGGAAGACTATGTTTAATTGCTTTTTCAGATAAATCTGAACATTTTTTGATACTACATCAAAACTTGACAAGTGTTACTTTCTTCAAGGTTATTAATATGATGTGGAATCTGAAGGCATGTCTGTGACTTTTTGAACATTGTTTCACTAAAACACATCAGTGTCTGTTGTACTTTGAATGGATTTTGTGATATCATGCATGGATTGTTTGGAAACCATTTGCTGAGTGTTGCAGAGCTTCCAAATGATGGCATATTGCATCGTACACTCGCAAAAAAAATCACATTCATTTCTTTCCTGATGATCTCATTGGAAAAGTCTGTAAGTATTTGTAAAACCATGAAGCCCTGGTTGGCAGATAAAAGTATTCCACAATTATAATTTTTACGTAAAAGCCTGTATTTTATCATTGGCAATAACTACTGTAAATTGTTTTTCTCTAGAGTCAAAGCCAGGTTTGAGCCCTGGCACTCTTGTTTAATATGCTGGCCATGGGACCCAGGTGAGCCCACTTAGCACCTTTCTGAGCCTTTATCTTGTTTGTGTTTTTTTTTGTTTGTTTGTTTTTGTTTTTGTTTTTTCTTTTTTTTTTTTTTAAGAGACTAGGTCTTGCTCTGTCACCCAGGCTGGAGTTCAGTGGTGCTATCATAGCTGTCTGCAGCCTCCATCTCCCAGGCCCAAGCAGTCCTTCTACCTCAATCTCAGCCTCTCAAGTAGCTGGGACTATAGGCTACCATGCCCAGCTAATTTTTTTGTGGTAGAGATGGGGTCTTGCTTTGTCGCCCAGGTTGGTCTTGAACTCAAGTGATCCTCCCGCCTTGACCTCCCAAAGTGCTGGTGTTACAGTTGTGAGCCACCATGCCTGGCAGCCCTTATCTTTTTATCTTGAAAAAGGAGACATGTGCTGCTTTAATGGGATTGTTGTGAGTAGTAAATGGGAGCACTAAGGCGAATTTGCCTTCTATGGTACCTATTACACAGGAGGCATGAGTAAAGGTTCTTTTCCTTTCTTTCCTTCTTGGGCCATCATGGAAGTATTGGGGATGAAGAAGCTGAGGGATGGTGGAGAAATGGAAAGGAAGGACCTGTTTTCCCTTGGGGCATTCTTAGAACCCAGGCAGAGCTCTGGACACAGTGCTCTTGGCTGTACTTTTTTACTGCCACTGCCTGTAGGAAGGTGATGAATGGGAAGGGGCAGGCAGCGCTTCCTGGGGCTGTTTTTGGGGGTGTGTTCTGTTCCCTGGACCCATTGGTTTTTGTATTTCATCTAAATAGCTTCTCTAAAAATTAGCATTTTCCTTGGATTGCTGTCATGTGAGCATCAGGGCTCTTTACAAATAAACCTTGTTCCTCCTCAGAGCTCTCCAGAGTGGTAGACTTGAGTGGTGCAATAGCTGTTCACAGCTGGGAGAACAGAGGCTCAAGGATGAGACAGTGTTTACTACTACATCTGTGCCCTGCCAAAAATCTAAGAGTAGTTCAGGTCAAAGTTCTCTTCTTTCCTAAACTGAAAAATACCAGAGCATGATTTTGTCACAGCCAAGCAAGACCTGAAATTCTTAAAACTGAATTCACTTTAATTTTAGAAAGGGAACATTAATCTAACAGTGAGTCCCAGCTCCAAAGAAGGTTGACAGTCCCTGTCCAGGAAGGTTCACAGAGCATGTGAAGACATTGGCTCTTTATAATGTGTGTTTTCCTTATTGCAATCTTGGGGGCAGAAAAAAAAACACATTGGGAATTTGGCTGTCAGAAAAAGCATTGACCTGCCAGTCTGGTCATTTGTCCCTGAGGTTAAGTGTCAAGCCTAGGTAGGTAAATGTTCCAGGTCTGTCTGTAGGAAAGTTCAGCTCTTGCCAGCTCAGTGATGCCAGAGAAAGAGTTATGTTGATAAAAGGTTTACTCTCTGACAGTTATTTAATTTTGTCCTGAAGAAGTCTCCCAGCAAGGCTTCCTGTAGCTCAGGGGCACTCAGGTGGGTCTCGTGGGAGTGAAGCTGTCTGGGTGACTAGGGACACCAGCGCATTTAAGTCCAATGCATGGTTAGGTCTCAGTGGACTTTCTCTGTTCCCATGATGAAAAGTGCTACTGCATCCCTAAGATGGATGGGGGAGGTTGGTATTTCTATCCTGTTTTCTCAATGGTTCATTAGCTTTGTCATAGGGCCTGGGTGCCAGATATAAATGTAGCTCGTGTTGGAGCGACTAGTGTGGTGAAAGGGGTGCTAGACTGCACTTGGAGTCAAGTCTTGGCTCTTTGTCCCAGTGTTGCCACTTCTTAACATTGTGACTTTGAGGGAGCCACTTCACTTTGTGGAATCCCAGATTCTTCATTTGTAGACCAGGGCTATCCTGCTTTGTATCTGCTGCTGGCTGTGGTTGATTGTGTGACTCTAGAGGAAGCACCTGGGAAGTCCTAAGTTGGGGTTTCAAGGCAAGAGAATGCTGATGAGGGCCCAGCAGAAGGGTGGTAGAAGCCCTGCTGGTGAGAAGCATAAGACTTGTACTGTCAGAGGACAAGGCACCAGTCCTTTGTGGTGGCTGTGAGCTTAGGTCCCCACACCAACTGCCTGGGTTTGAGTCTGCACTCCACCAAGGTGTAACCTTGGGCAAATTCACCTCTCTGTGTTCATTCTTTTCATCTGAAGAGTAGACACCAGAATAGCCCCTCTCCCTCCACAATAGTACCTACTTTTTAAGGATTAAATGAGATAGTGGTAGACCTAAGGGACAGAGCCTAGTTTCTGTCACATGGAGACACTCAGTCCATGCCCACTGTTGTGGTCAAGGCCACAGTAGGCTTTCCCTGCGTGTGAAGTTGTTTCAGGGATCTTAACTAGATGTGTGGGTTAGCCAAAGCCTTGTAGCAAAGTAACTTATTTTAAAGCAGCCATCATTTGATAGGAGTAGGCCCAGCTGTACTCTAGGAAGTAGGCTGAAGGGAGCCACTTGGGGTAAGAAGGCACCTCCCTCCATGCAGTGAGTGTGACTCATCCACGGGATCCTCTGTGTGAGATTTCTCTAGGTTCTTAGGGAAAAAAAGGGGGAGTGTAAGCTGATACCGTTTTCCTTGCTGTGTGAGTGTCCTGATTGTAAAAATTTTGTAGCATTCTATTGGCAAAATTGTATTTCAAGGATTACCTTGATTAGCTATATTAGAAATGGGTTGGAGAGAAGCTAAAATAGTTCCTTAAATGTTCTTAAACATCTTAGAGTATTCTATTTAATTCCTGGAAAGATCATTTGGATATGTTTTCTTGAGCAAAACAGGCAGATGGTGTTGCTACCCAGTTTCCCAATTCTGTAAGGCCTATAGCAGAGATTTATGGTAGGCTTGCAGTAGTGAAAGATCCATGGACTAGGAATCAGAAGACTGGGTCCTCGGCCTTATTCCCAGCTCTGTCATGCCTGATTTTGTGGCTCTTAGGTTGGTGACCTGCAAAATGGAGATGTTGGTCATCCTTGCTTACTTCACCAGGGGCGTCCATCCTAAGACATAAGAGAATGCTGGCAAATTGCTTTACAACCAAAGTACAAGTATTAGCATAATAAATGGCACTGACAACCAAGCTCTGACCCTCCTAATGAAATATTTTCTTTCTCAGTGATGTTACAGCCTTTCGATTATGATCCCAATGAGAAAAGTAAACACAAGTTTATGGTTCAGTCTATGTTTGCTCCAACTGACACTTCAGATATGGAAGCAGTAGTAAGTACTGAATGCTTCTTATTTTTTTCAGTAATAATAATTTAAAAAACCAATTAGATACGGAATTGTGGGTGCATGCATTTCAAAATATGTCAGAATTGTTTAAAAGGGAATAGTTTTTTTTCAAGGAGGTTTGTACTTTAACTACCTTTATGGTTTTTCTAAAACTTTGAGGAATAATTTTAACATTTTTTGTGACTTTCTAGAAGGCTGTTCTTTTCTGACTTTCCTGAGCTCAGTGTGCTTCAGCAGCTCCTTGCACTGGTGGATGGTGTCTTGCATGGTTAGGGATTGCCTTCTTTCGCCTCTCCTTTCTGCCCTGACAGAAAAGGATACTTTTCCTTGTCCCGCCTGTTTCTTACCTTGTCTTCTCATCCCCTACAAACTCAAGAGCCGTGTGGGAGTGTCAGTACTGAATGTCCTCACCCATTTAGACATACATGTGTGTGGCTTTGTTCTAGTAAATATGCTTATTTATTTTCCCCCCTGCTTAAATATATGTTTAACTTTTCTCTAATTTTGATAAAATTAAGATGACTTCATTTTTATAAAAGAAATAAGTGATATTAGTGATGGTTTTGGAAAAAAAAAAGAGTATAATGGACATTCCCTCCAAAGCGAGCTTTTTATACATTTGAATAAGTCCATAGGCATTCTGGGGCTGGGAGTTGAATTGAAATCTACGGTACAACCCACAGCCCCAGCAGGGACAGATGCGCTTGTCCTTACAGTTCAGGAAAGCAGGACAGGGTTGCCTCATACCACTTGCATTGCTCTCCAGTTTTGGCCAGCCCAAAGGGGAGCCCCGAGTCATCCACAGCAGATCTGCCCACCTGAGTCCTCTGTTCCTCACACCATCCTGCAGTTCTCCTCTGTCTGAGTTTCATACCAAGGGCAACTCAGGCCAAGCCCACCCCATGCCCTATGTCACCACATAGTCTTTTGTTTTAGTTCTGGAAAAGCATCTCCACTGATGTTTCACTTGTAGGCAGAAAATGAAGGAGGAGGCCAGATCTGTTTGAGTTTTAGAGCGATCAGTGATAATAGGCTGTCTTCTTTTCATAAGAACAATTCTTATGAAAACTTTCTCTGATTTTCTGCAACATGATGTGTTACTTCATGTTGATTTGTGTGATCAAAGAAACAAGGCAGATAGAAAATAATGGAAGATCCAAGGGTGTGTTCTGTTTGGCTTTTGCTGCATGGCATAGTGAAAAGAGCATGGGCTTGGGTGTTTTCGAGCTGAGTTCTTCCTTTTACTAACGTTGTGGCTGGGAGCAGGTTTTATTAACTCCGTTGAGGTTTTCATCATTTGTAAAATAGGGATAAAAATGCAGCTCACACGGTGGTGAGTATGAAGTGTGCCTGTGTAAGTGCCTGGTCGGTCCAGTGTCTGACACTTGCTTATCAGAGTGTGTAATAGGCCAGTCACTGCATATCTAGTAAAGGGTCATTTTAGTTCCTTGTATGATAGTATAACAGTTTAAATTTTTTTTAATAAAATGTACATTGTGGGAAATTTTGGAAATACACAAATGAAAAAAATTTAAAGTGACCCATAGTTCTTTTCTACTAGGCCTAACCATCATTAATCAGAAATGAGAGCTTTGTGTTTTTCTTCCTTTTTTTTTTTGGAGACATGATTTTACTGTGTCACCCAGGCTGGAATGCAGTGGAGTGATCTCAACTCACTGCAGCCTCCACCTCCTGGGCTCAAGTGATCCTCCCACCTCAGCCTCCCAAGTAGCTGGGACCGCAGGAGTGCACCACCATTCCTGGCTAATTTTTTGTAGAGACAGGTTTTCTCCATGTTGCCCAAGCTGGTCTCAAACTCCTGGACTCAAGTGATCTGCCCACCTCAGCCTCCCAAAGTGGTAGGATTACAGGCATGAGCCACTGCCCCAGCCTGCTTTTTCTTTATTTTCAAATGTTTTTCTTTTTATTGTGATACACAGAAAGTTGAAAAAATGGCATGGTGACCACTCATGTAACTTTTACCTAGATTTACATTTGTTAACATGTTGTCACATTCGCTTCCTTTCTGTCACAAACTTTCTTATTTGCTTAAGATGCAGATTTTATGACACTTCACCCCTAAATGCTTCAGAGCAAGGACAGTCTCTTATATAGCCATGATACTATTAATCATAGCTGAAAAAATTAACTTCAATTCAGTATTATTATGTGATAAATCCATATTCATTATTTCCTAGTTGTTCCAAAAGTGGCCTTTAGTAGAGGACACCCAAACCTTTTTGTTTTTCAAACTTTGAACTTTTCTTTTTTTTTTTTTTTGAGACAAAGTCTTGCTTTGTCACCAAGGCTGAAGTGCAGTGGTGCAGTCATGGCTTGACCTCCACCTCAGCTGTTCGAGTAACTAAAACTACAGGCATGCCACCATGCTGGCTAATTTTTTATTTTTTTGTAGAGTCGGAGTCTCACTATGTTGCCCAGGCTGGTCTTGAACTTCTGGGCTCAAGTGATCCTCCTGCCTCTGTCTCCCGAAGTGCTGGGATTACAGGTGTGAGCCACTGCACCCTGCCCAAACTTTGAACTTTTTTTTTTTTTAGAGTCCAGGCCAGTTGACTTACAGAATGTCCTGTATTCTGGATTTATTTGATTATTTCCTCATGATTAAATTCAAGTTAAATGTGTTTTGGCAAGAATATTCCATAGTTGGTATTTCATACCAGGTTGTCCCGCTGTTGGTGATGCTGTTTGATCACTTGGTTAAGATGGTGACTGCCAGCTCTCTCCACTGTCATAGCACAAAGCACATTTGCCCCTGTGGTTAATAGGTAATCTGTGATACTCTGAGTCATCTGATACTTTGAGACCATGTGAATATCCTGCTCGCCAGCAGTCTTTCACCTCGTGCTTTTAGCATTCAGTGATGATCCTTGCCTGATATTTTTTTGACTCATGTGGTAGGTACACGTGTACAGATGTGTGTGTGCAGAGGAACAGACTTCAGTATTCTTTGCGGTTTCTTCACTTAATGTTCTGGACATTTTCTCCATCTAACTGAATGCTCTTCAGCATCATTTGAGTGGCAGCATGCTATTCCGTTTAGTGGATCTGCCATAATTTTTGTGGCAGTTCCCTAGGGTCAGATATATAGATTGCTTCCCACTTTTGGTTCTTGGTACCTGTGTTACACTAGCTGCCTCTTGCATGGTTTTGGGAAGGGTTGGAGGCACGGAGGGTGGGGGTGCCTTCTTTTTCTATATCATAACCTTGCTGCTATCCTGGTCTGTAATCCTAGAATACCCTGGAATTCCCATCTTCTGCTGCCAAAAGGAGAAGTAATCAGGAGCATATCCTCTTAGGACATGGGATTTAGCTAGGAAGGTGCTCTCACTACAGCCTGGAGGGATGGAGATGGGTTTTGGGGTAGGCACAGCCCACACACTGCCACAGTGACAGAGGAGGGATTTGGTAATGAATGTGTTCCGCTGGTAGTTGGCAGAGTGGTTCTGAAACTAGTCCCAGATAGCATGCACTTACCCTTTCTAGATATGCCTTTAAAATAAGTTTCATTTTCTCATTTTAATTTAATTTATTATTTTTGAGACAGAGTCTCTCATGTCCCCCAGGCTGGAGTACAGTGGTGCGATCATGGCTCTCTGCAGCCTCCACCTCCTGGGCCCAGGTGATCCTCCCTCCTCAGCCTCCTGAGTAGCTGGGACCACAGGCATGTGTCTCCATGCTCAGCTAATTTTTTAATTTTTTTGTAGAGATGACATCTCCGTACGTTGTCCAGACTGGTTTCAAACTGCTGGGCTCAACCAGTCCTTCCATCTCAGCCTCCCAAAGTGCTGGGATTACAGGCATAAGCCATCATCCCCAGCCTAAAACAAGTTTTATTTTTATAAGGAGAGCCAAGGTTACCTGGTCATCCAGACATTATTTAGAGGATTCCTTTTTGTTCAGTGGTGGGCCTCTCCCACAGAGTAGCAACATGGGGAGCATTGGTTGACTTTGAGGAGTCAGGCAGCAAGACTTCAGGGTTTGTGAAGTGTAATAAATATTTTGAGAAAGTGAATGTATTTAATCTTGTCATGTTACAAATACTGAAATCTCAGCAGACTTCAGTTCTTTATTTGATATACATCAGGGCTTTCTCATTAAGAGTATTTTTCTGAAATTGTCAGTTATAGGAAGAAAGTTATTCTTCCAGCAGGTTTATAATATCTTGATTATTAAATTTAAATTGTTTTAGTGGAAGGAGGCAAAACCGGAAGACCTTATGGATTCAAAACTTAGATGTGTGTTTGAATTGCCAGCAGAGAATGATAAACCAGTAAGTATGTTTATAGTTAACAATAATTGAATGTTGTAAGCTGATACTTATTTGCATACCATTTCCTGCAAAACCAAGATTTAAGTTGGCAAGTTATTTTCCTTTATCTGATGTCTGAAGAAAAAAATAAGCTGAAGTCAACAAATAAGTGGGCCTTTATGAAATCAGCCTTTGAAAAACTCACGGAAAGACAATTGATTGAAATAGTGTTTCCCCTTGAAAAGTGCAGCCCGATGGCTGTTGAGATGTCATAAATCCTGAAGAGCTTCTATGGCCTGGCGAAGGTATAGGTTGCAGTTTAACAGTGGGTGAGAGTGAAAGAGGGAATAATTTGCCCTTTATCATGGTGCTTGATGGATGGGTGGGAAGCTTTCAGGTTCTCTTGTTTTACAAAGTGCCCTGTCAGCCTCCCTACCCCTTTTACCCTATCTACCTCTTCAATCAAAGGCTGCTTTTAGATGATTTCTCAACCTCAGCACTGTTGATATTTGGGGCAGATAATTCTTGGTGGTGGAGGTTGCCCTGTGTACTGTAGGGTCTTTTATTGATAGCAGTATCCCTGGCTTCTGCCCTCTTGATACTGATAGTACTTCCCAGTTGTGACAACTAAAAATGTCTCCAGATATTGCCACGTGTGTCCTGGAGGGCAATATCAACCCCCATTGAGAGTGATCCCATTCCAGTGTTGCCCGCGGGGAGAAGGAAGGAGCCCCATCCTCTAGGCTTGTCTGCTTGCGAGCGCTTTCACCCTTCATGGTCCTCACTTGTGACCAGTTGAAGAAAGGAGAGTGTATCTGAAATGCTAATTTGGACTTCCCTTCAACCTAGTCGAAAACATTTTAATTTTTATAAAAACACCAGAACTGTGAAAACATGCAGCATGTGAAACTACCCTAGCCGTTAATAGCTGGAGTTGGGAAACAGAAGTGCCCTGAAATGTTGTGTTAACAGTATCTATGTTGGTCTGCGGGAATGTTGTTGATTTGTGTCAAAACTACCTGATACTTTATTTCTGCTGAATCATTTACCACTATCATTACCCTGTTTCTTTAAGTGGATAGTGGTCATTTTTTCTTTCTTCCCAGTGTACATCCTGTCACAGGAAGGTCAGTTTGAAAGCTGTGAAAGCAGTATTCTGGCCTCAGCTCTGTGATAGGTTGACTTGGTAGCCTGGGGCCTTGCTTCACAGGGCCTACTCTTCTCATCTAGAAAATGATGGGTGGAGCTAGATTCCAGGTCAATGATCATCAGTTACTCTTTCCCTGACAAGCTGCGTGCTTCCATGCCCTCCCTCCACTGACTGGCTCTCATCCCCAGTAAATCTCAAGAGGGGATCATAGCTCAATCTTGGCAGGGGAAATAAGGGGAGTATGTAACTTCCCAAGATTGAAACACTGCAGAGACTAAGCTTGTTTCACCTTCATCCCAGCTTCCAAATGCTAAGTTGGTAAAGTAATTTGCCCTCTAATGCTCTCCCAAGCCTCCTACCCCCACCAAGGCAATCCTAGGGATGTTCACATCTTTGTGGTGACAGTAATTTGTGGCTAATAATTCCTGAGCTTGCACAATTACAGTATGCTAATTTTTGCATGGCAGGAATTTGATAGTGCAATATACACAGCCCTTTTTCTCTTTCTTTGAAGTATTAGTCTCAGCCGAACTTCATTATTTGCCCTTATCCATAATTTCTAGGGCCCAGTTGCTTTAGATTATTAAGATACCAGATAAAGTAATCCATTTAAAAAATAAATGTGACATTTTACAGTGTGGATGAAATGCTACCACGTTTGGTGTTTGCTGAGAACTACTTTACTTTGCATAAAAAAGTCCTTTATTACATGGTCGGTGACACTTAGGCTTTCATTTGTTTTTGAACAGCATGATGTAGAAATAAATAAAATTATATCCACAACTGCATCAAAGACAGAAACACCAATAGTGTCTAAGTCTCTGAGTTCTTCTTTGGATGACACCGAAGTTAAGAAGGTTATGGAAGAATGTAAGAGGCTGCAAGGTGAAGTTCAGAGGCTACGGGAGGAGAACAAGCAGTTCAAGGTAATAGTTTATTTTCTGGTAATCTACAGAGAACAAGGGCATTTTCACTAGCTTCTTGGGTGGGGAAGTTGATGAGCCAGTGAATATATAGATTTCTTTTTGCTTTTGGTATTTGGCTATTTTTTTCTTCCCAGGGAGAAATTTCCATGGCTTTCATCAGAGTCTCAAAAGGGTCTTGGATCTGCCTAAATTAAGAACCACTGTCCCTTGATCAGAAATTTCTCAACTGTTTAAGCTCTTGTTCCCTTAAAAAAAACAGCAACAACAAAAAAAACTTGGCTGGGTGCGGTGGCTCACACCTGTAATCCCAGCACTTTGGGAGGCCAAGGCGGGCTGATCACAAGGTCAAGTGTTCAAGACCAGCCTGGCCAACACAGTGAAACCCCGTCTCTAATAAAAAATACAAAAAATTAGTTGGGTGTGGTGGCAGGCGCCTGTAATCCCAGCCACTTGGGAGTCTGAGGCAGGAGAATCGCTTGAACCCAGGAGGCGGAGGTTGCAGTGAGCTGAGATCGTGCCACTGCCCTCCAGCCTGGGTGACAAAGCTAGACTTTGTCTCAAAAACAAAATAAAACCCCAAACAACTCAAGGTCTCCATTATTGTAAATTGAAAATAAATGTTGAGACCAAAATAGCAGTTTTTATTTTGAATATGCGTTTTTAAACCACTTGGGTGAGAATCTTTTTTTCAGAGAGTGAATACTGACCTATACTCTGTTTTAATGCAGGTATAGTTCTGATTTTAGAAGACTCTAAATAGGTCTGGGCAGTTGTGGCTCATCAAACTATTGATGTGGTGATGAGCTTGGAGGTGGGGTGCCTCACAGTGGATAGGAGGTGGAGATTATGGAAGGAAAACCTAAGCCTCTAGCTCGTGGACGAGGCAGTTGGCATTGGCAATGGAACGTTGTACTGAGTGATGAAGTGAGGAGGCAGGGGGTGCTTCTTTTGGCTTGTGGTGGTGTGGAAGTTGCTCCCATCCAATATGAAACAGCTCTGAATCTGTGCTGGTCACAGCATCTCTTAGGCCTCTGTTTGCTAAACACCTCTAAGGCCCCTTCCAGCTTTAAAAGTATGAGTTTTCTTCTCTTTTACTCTGACAGTGAGGTAGATGTAGGAGAACTGACAGCATTTGGGAAATGGCATCATCTTCTTCCTTTGCAGTGATCTTGATTTGCCTCAGTCAGTAACTTCTTTAGTGTGTAGTAAATTGTGAAGCTGACACTACTTTTTGGCTAAAAATTTAAGCTATGCCTGAAGCTTCTCCTCGAGTGTATTTCTCTTCTGAAACAGAGTTCTGTGCTGTTCAAAGTGGTAAATAGGTAGAAATAGCTTCTATATAACCCAATAAAATAAATGGTGTAGTTTGCTGTTCTTTTTTTTTAAGCCAGTCGGACACCACCAGTTGTTTATCACTGTGCAGTGATACTGGCCGTGCCCCATGAGCAGAATATCCTTAAAATATGATCAGACCAATCTCAACATTAGAAGATTCTTTATCCTGCCAAACGCTGCCTTCTTGTTTTGTGTTGGTTTATTCTGTCATCTGGCCAACAAATTTACTGAGGGTCTAATACGTGCCTGGCACTGTGGATTCAAACATGAAAAGTCCCTGCCCTTGAGGAGTTCTCTGTTGATGAGATAGCAGGCAGAGACATAGACAGAAATGATTACAAGCCAATATGATAAATGTCCCACAGAGATAGCGACAAATTGCAGGGAGAGTCAGCTCCATGGGACTCATCTGCCTGTGGTCCCCAGGACCTACTAGGTACTCGGGTGGATGGGAGTGAATGTAAGGAAACGAAGAAAAGAAAGTACAGCTGGTGTGTGGGGTTTAAGGATGAGGAGATGAGGTAAGTAGCAAGAGATCTATCAGCAAAGATGAGTCTGGGCCAGAATAGAATGGCTTGATGTATGTCCCTCTTCAGGGATGTGGGCTTGGCTTTGAGAGCATGGAAATAGCATCCTAGATCTACATAGTAACTTGCAGATTCTTAGGAAAGTGCAAGGCAGTTGTGGCAATGGAGGTGAAGGAAGAAAAAATTTTTCATTTCTTACATATCCATGTAGTTTGGGGACAAGGGGAGGGTGGGGAATATGGTCAAGTATCTTTATATGTATGAAAAAGAATGTTGCTTCTTCAATGAGAAATCTGTGTATTAAGTAGAAAATATTTGAGATGAGTGTACGAAGGCCAGTCACATTTTAATATTCCAAATATCATTTGATCCAGCGGTCTGGATGTAACTCATCAAGTACCAGCTATGTACAGAGCTCTGCATTTGAAAGCTTCCAGATAACCCACTTTTAGATTTTTTTTTTTATGGAGTCTCACTCTGTCACCCCAGGCTAATTTTTGTAATTTTAGTAGAGACGAGGTTTTACCATGTTGACCAAGGTGGTCTTGAACTCCTGAGCTCAGGTGATCCACCCGCCTCAGCCTCCCAAAGTACAGGGATTACAGGCATGAGTCACCGTGCCCAGTTGACTTTGTAGATTCTTATTATTTATATATTCATGTCTTGGGAAATGCCTGTGATTTTAAAAATCGATGATTTGATCAAGGAAGGCTATTCATTAGAGGCAGGAAGGACAGAGAGGTTGGGGTTGAAGAGAAGCATCTGGAAGACATGGCTATAAAGGTGGGTGGGGCCGAGGGTGCAAAGGGCCCAGTTGACCCTTTTAAGAGCTTTTTTCTGTAAATCATGGGAAACCAAGGAGCACCCTGTTTAGATTTCTGTTATAACTAGCAGCATCAAGTGGAATGTATGAAAGAAAAGAGGGGACTGTTTTCCCAGTGGCTTCAGGCTAGCCCTTTCCCCTCTGTAGCCTGCAGTTTCTCCATTTGCAAAATGAGGTTGGACCATATCATGTCATCCAACACTGGGCATAAACAGCCCATCCCGTTAAGCTGTACAGTTGACTCCCCTTTCTGGTGCCTTGGCTTGTCTTTGAAATGTGCATTTGCTCCCATAGGAAGAAGATGGACTGCGGATGAGGAAGACAGTGCAGAGCAACAGCCCCATTTCAGCATTAGCCCCAACTGGGAAGGAAGAAGGCCTTAGCACCCGGCTCTTGGCTCTGGTGGTTTTGTTCTTTATCGTTGGTGTAATTATTGGGAAGATTGCCTTGTAGAGGTAGCATGCACAGGATGGTAAATTGGATTGATGGATCCACCATATCATGGGATTTAAATTTATCATAACCATGTGTAAAAAGAAATTAATGTATGATGACATCTCACAGGTCTTGCCTTTAAATTACCCCTCCCTACACACACATACACAGATACACACACACAAATATAATGTAACAATCTTTTAGAAAGTTAAAAATGTATAGTAACTGACTTGGGGGGGGGGAGAATGATCTTTATTAATGACAAGGGAAACCATGAGTAATGCCACAGTGGCATATTGTAAATGTCATTTTAAACATCGGTAGGCCTTGGTACATGATGCTGGATTACCTCTCTTAAAATGACACCCATCCTCGCCTGTTGGTGCTGGCCCTTGGGGAGCTGGAGCCCAGCATGGTGGGGAGTGCAGTCAGCTCCACACAGTAGTTCCCACGTGGCCCACTCCCGGCCCAGGCTACTTTCCGTGTCTTCGGTTCTGTCCAAGCCATCAGCTCCTTGGGACTGATGAACAGAGTCAGAAGCCCAAAGGAATTGCACTGTGGCAGCATCAGACATACTCATCGTAAGTGAGAGGCGTGTGTTGACTGACTGACGCAGCGCTTTGGAAATAAATGGCAGTGCTTTGTTCACTTAAAGGGACCAAGCTAAATTTCTATTGGTTCATGTAGTGAAGGCAAACTGTTATTCAGAGATGTTTAATGCATATTTAACTTATTTAATGTATTTCATCTCATGTTTTCTTACTGTCACAAGAGTACAGTTAATGCTGCGTGCTGCCGAACTCTGTTGGGTGAACTGGTATTGCTGCTGGAGGGTTGTGGGCTCCTCTGTCTCTGGAGAGTCTGGTCATGTGGAGGTGGGGTTTATTGGAATGTTGGAGAAGAGCTGCCAGGAAGTGTTTTTTTGGGTCAGTAAATAACAACTGTCATAGGGAGGGAAATTCGCAGTAGTGACAGTCAACTCTAGGTTACCTTTTTTAATGAAGAGTAGTCAGTCTTCTAGATTGTTCTTACACCACCTCTCAACCATTACTCACACTTCCAGCGCCCAGGCCCAAGTCTGAGCCTGACCTCCCCTTGGGGACCTAGCTTGGAGTCAGGACGAATGGATCGGGCTGCAGAGGGTTAGAAGCGAGGGCACCAGCAGTTGGTGGTGGGGAGCAGGGGAAGAGAGAAACTCTTCAGCTAATCCCTGGAGTACTAGTTGAGAGTTTGACTGTGAATTAATTTTATGCCATAAAAGACCAATCCAGGTCTGTTTGACTATGTAGCATCTTGAAAAGAAAAATTATAATAAAGCCCCCAAATTAAGAATTCTTTTGTCATTTTGTCACATTTGCTCTATGGGAGGAGTTATTATTTTATCATTTTTATTATTTTGCCATTGGAAGGTTAACTTTAAAATGAGCCCTATCACTGAGAAATATGTGTTTCATGATTTAACTATATGTGTGTGTGTGTGTGTGTGTGTGTGTGTGTGTGTGTGTGTATTTTTTTTTTTTGGTTGTCTTCAGCTGACAGTATGAAAAATGAAACTGCTGAAAAAGCTGAGCACCTGGTCACCCTTGGCCTTCCATTGCTTTGGCCTTCAATAAAAAGCAGCCTCCCTTCTAGGTCAGGGAACCATGCCATTGAGACTAGTAACAGGCGTTCTGGGCACAGTCCCACTGTGCACAGGTTTGAGAGGACAAGTTCATCAGAAGGAAGGCAGTCCTTAGAAGTCACATACGTCGAGCCACATTGCCCCTAAGCCTGGCTCTGTCAAGCTGGGTCAGGGGCCTTGAAACTGGAGAAGTGGAAGTCAGTGGTTGGTCTGAGTAAGTAACTTCCTGTCTTCATGAAAAAAGTTGACTTTGAATCCCAGGTACTAACAGAAATGGTGAGCAGACTTAGTTGTTACCCAGGGTCCCATGGATTGTGTTGAGTGTGCAGACAGGCCACCCCAATAGGAATTCGTCTCTAGGATTTTTCCCATGTGGCCCCCAGTACTTATAAAAGGGAGTGAAAAGACCGAGCTGTAAGGCATGTGCCTTCTGCCACCTGATTTTCCGTGAGGGGACTAAAATTTACTAATTGTAGCTGCTGCAGCCAGTTAAGTCCTGTAGCTTCCAGGCCCTCATGTCCTTGATAGGAGAGTGCTTAGATGGTCCCCAACAGTGCCTAGGGGTACAGTACAGTCCCATTACACTAGAGCAGGGCTCTATTTATTTTTAAAGGATATGGCCGTGTGTTTTGATAAAACTTTATTCACAAAAACAGCCAGGTCATGGGATTTGGCCTGTGACAGTTCTTAAAAAGAATATCTGAGAAACTACTGTTTTAGACCTTTGAACATGATTTAGAGTTTTGTGTACATCTAGGAGAAGGTGTTCAGCTTCTCAGAGGATGTGGACATTTTGGTTGCAGCTAAAAATCAGCCTCTGAAGTCTCTCTCCCTTCTAGAGGTTAGGACTTGGTGAACATATTTGTGGGCCTTTTGACTGAGTGGCAGAAGGAAACGCCTCAGGAAGAGAAGCAGGTGAGTGATGGAAAGGTTGATTATTTTCTCAGTCATCCTGGCAGCCAAAAATGTGCCAGGAAAAGAAAGAATGTGGAGCAGGCGTGGCTCCTGGAGAACTTGGAGATGCATGCACATTTAGGGTGTCTTCCCTAGAATTACATAATGAAAAAAAGAATAAGGCAAAGAGGAGGTGAATATGGGGCCTGTCACAATGGCCTGCCCTGCGCCAAGAGATTAAGAGTCAGATAATCGGGATGAAATTGGCATGGAAAGAGCGAGGCTGGGGAGGGTGCCGCTGGGCAGTGTGCATGGGGGAGCTGCTGCCAGGCTGCCCTGCAGTCTGCTCCTGTGGTTACTGGCTCCACGGCACCTCAGAGAGGGCGGCCCTGGCTTCAGAAACACCAGCCGTAGTGCGCACAAATGCAGAAGAGATGGAAGCGGTGACAGAATCCTGAAAGTTTTTATTGATTGAAGTTTTAAATTGATAATTTAAGCTTCCTTGGCACGATACAAAATACCTCTTAAAGACAGCAGGCTGTTTTATTTGTAGGTGTGAGGAACTGGCTTTAACTTTGTTCTCTTCCTAGTTTGCATATTTTCCTTCTCTAGTCTTCTAAACTGTTGGCACCAGCAGTAATACATACTGATAAAATCAAAATTGATTTTTACCAGTGGCCAGTTTATGGCTAGAGAGACGGCTTATACCTCCATAACACAGAAGGGGGAAAAATGAAGAACCTCCAGTGATCCGTGAAAACCTAAACGCTTTCAAACAAATCCCAGGAACAGAATTGCTATCGAAAGATATCAGTGCCCGGTTTGCAGGCTCTGTTGAGTCAGATAGAACTGAATGTAGTGAGCGCTCAGAGCTAAAGAGCCTTTCAGATGAATTTGAAAACAGGCTCTGTGTGTGCATGCATGTGTGCATGTGTGGCATATGTGCCATATGTCAGTAGCTTGACAGTTTTCAATCATGCCTATATTTTTTGCATACACAAATTTTTGTATTTGCAAACTCAGAATCCATGCCAAAATACAATGTCGTTTGTCATTTTCAGCTCCTTCTCTAAAGGAATGGCCCATTTCTCATTGTAGTTTGAAAAATACGTATATCAAGAGATAGGGGTCTTGGGCTTCCCAGTGTCACTTTGAACACCTGAATAACATTTAACTCCTGAGACCTTCTCGGTGTAGAGGCCACTGCTTCCCCCTGCTGGAGATGGCATTTCATTGAAGGGCCTCTCGTGGCTTCCCCTGCCCCCGGCTGTCTGGCCTGAAGAAGGAGAAAGAACCAAACTGAACTATGAAAAGTTACTACTCTGAGGAGACCTCTCTTAATTACGCTTGGGGCCATGTTTGCTGTTGTTGAGAAGGAGTATTCTCAAAGATGAGCTAGAATGGAATTGTATTTAGAAAGGCCCCTGCAAAGTATATAGATGGATGACTCTAGTTCATGACATACAAATCCCATAAGGCCAACGACCACTCTTCTGGAACACCAAGAGCAGCTCTGAGATCATGCATGCCCTACATGAATTGAGTTTCTGTGGCCTAATTGGATTTGGAGAACGCCTTCCCTGGCCCCTTTTTCCCCAGACAGATCTGCTCTGATAGGAACCTTTTCAAGAAAGTTACTGTTGTTTCAGTGCCACTCCTTACCTGTATTTCCAATATATTCGCTCATTGAACTTAATCCTTGCAACTGTGACTGGGGGGTAGATGGCTCTGTTTGCATACGAAGAAATAAAGGCTCCAGGAGGTTAAATTGGGCAACTTTTTAGAACTAAATCAGTCTCTGTAAGGCCTGCATTGCTAAGATACCATTTCAGCTCTGAAAATCTGCTTCAGGGAACTGAGTGGATGAAGCCTTCCTGTCTCAGCTACTCTGCCTGTCTGTACATCTTTTATGTGTCTGCCTCCATACTTTATTCAGTTATTTTCACACTAAGTAGAATTAAGATTGTAGTTCAGATGCTTTTTCTTTTTCTGTTGGAAACTGAACACGCTCCAGACAGTGAAAAAAGTGCATATTCCATTTTCTCATTGCCTGAAGATCTCTGCCCGATGCTCCTGGGGAATGACTGGGGTCTTTAGAAAGAATATTACCAGTCTGTCTCAGCAAGGAGATGATGGGAACGCTTTATATGGAGGCTTTACATGACTTGTAAATTAAATGTGAATGAGGGCAGTTGATTAAAATTGGTATTAGAGAAGTGCCCTGCCGAGGTCTGAAAACAGCTGAGCTGCTGATGTCTCGGGCCTTTCCCTGAATTAGCACTGCGTTTCTCCAGGAAATCAGTGAAGGGGGCAAGTAGTAGAAGCCCCTGATAAGGAGCATCAGCCGAGAGGCAAGCTTGGGAGGCTGTGGGAATGGGTCTGCCGCCAGCTTCACAGACCTCTTCCTCCAGCCTCTGAATCCGGTTAGCCACAGCCTAGAACATTAGCTGAGCTGCACGAGCTCACCCACCACTGTGCCTGGGGGGCCCTGACCTCCCTCCATGCCATGTTCTTAGCTGTATCTACGACACTTAGCAATAGGGGATTCTTTTTATTTTCGTTACAGAAGTATTTTGAAAAATTTAAAAGACACGAACTCACATAAACAGTTATGGATGATAGTTAAAAGGGAAACCGGTGGAGGTGGATGAGAGGTTGTCTTCATGAATATAATTACTTGAGATTTTTTTTCTTAATGGAATTAATTTATTAGAAAATGTCTGCGTTAAATCCGTAGAAAAGGAAGAAAAGTGTAGCAACAAAAATGTAGCTGTTACCTAACTTGCCGTAAATATTTGCAGTTCTGATACCTTGGAATGTTGCCACGATATGGATTGCTTTGATTAAAAGATGTCAGTTGAATAAAACAGTACTGTGGGAGAATCGCTTTCTGCTGCTAGATAAATGCTGATGTTTATTTTTGAACCAGGAAACATTGATCCTGTAACAATGCCCGATTACAATTGCTTTATTACACCCCAGGGCTGATGGAGATGTAATCACTTGGCTAATGGATGTGGGTGCAGGATGGATGCTCGGATGCTCGCTTGCTGGCCCGCTTTTCTGCTTGCATTCTGATGAGCCGCAGGAGTGCGCCTGGCCTTCTGCAGGTGGAGCTGCTGTCAGAGCTTTGTTTCACTGATACCCAAAGCCATGTCTGACTGAAATAAAACAGGTTCCCTTTTTGTTTTTCTTTTGGAAAATGCCAACTAAGGGAGACTAATCAGATATCTTAACACAATTTCATCTAGGCTTAGTGCTAACAAGATTGCGGGGCTTTTTAGGGTTTAAGAAGATGAGAAATTAGTGTGCACGTTTCACACGTTGACTTGCCGGTTTTTCCATGTCATACAAAAAAGTCCTGGCTGTTTCTCTGAACTGGCTGCCTGCATTCCCATCTTTCTTTTGTTTTTAAGAAATAGACTGAATTCAGCTGTTAATCCTCTAATATAGCATCCATGTTAAAATGTTTTTCCATTGCATCTTTTATGTGAATTCAAAGGTCAGAATTTATTGTCTGTGATATTGAGACCATGTGTACAAGAACTACTTTTTGCTTTTCATCATTCACTCCTTAGCAAACGTTTCATAAGTACCCTCTGTCTGTTTGCTACTATATGAGGTGCTGAGAAATTAGTGGGAGTGACTTTTTATATTTTTCATTCGTATGTAGCCCAAGTAAGGTGATTCAAGATTGTACACTGAGAGAAAAATGCAAAATATATTTGGTTCTCATTTCTGTTGCTGTCATTTCCTTTTTAAAGACTATTTATCAACTGCTGCCATTTGGAACTTCCTATAAGAAACTAAAAATGATCTATTTCAGTGTTCCTTTTGCCTTTCCTCTCCTTTCTGAATAAATGGTTTCAGTAACCCGTGCTGTTCTCTCCCTATTCTACATCTTTCTCCCTATGTTGAAAAAAGATTCCTACAGTTTCTGATGTGTGTGTTTATTGTCTTCGATGTATGTTAACATTTTAGGAACTGAGTATCTTAAGAGATGTCTTAGAATGCTTTAGTTTTCATAATTTTTCCTTTATGTATTTTTCATTGTATTTGCTGTTTTGACATGGAAGTAATTTAAAAAGTTGGTGTAGGAAAGGACTCTTTACCATTGCACATTTTGGTTATCTGATATGTAATAAATTCATGGCTTGGCAGCTGACATGATGTTTCCCAGAGAGAAGGAGATGTATTTCTGCAGGGTCCAGACCAAAAGAGCCATTTACAGCATGTTCTCCCATGTTCCGTATCAGCCTGATGAAACCTGCCCTGC
This sequence comes from Hylobates moloch, assembly GCF_009828535.3. Classification (NCBI taxonomy): domain Eukaryota; kingdom Metazoa; phylum Chordata; class Mammalia; order Primates; family Hylobatidae; genus Hylobates; species Hylobates moloch. The sequence goes on along the minus strand of NW_026652309.1, from coordinate 3,056,742 downwards.
CAAGGCATAAACTTTTGTACTAGCTGTCTCCATATTATGTTCAATAAATTCTGTGCTCTGAATATATTTAAAGGATGCTTCAGTGTAAAATTATTTTGAATGGATGGTTTAATTCCATTGAGATAGGCTTTGGAGTGTGGACTAGAGCCCGTTGCTCAACTCTCGCTGCTTTGTAGGAACATGAAATTGGTTTAAATTAAAATCAGAGATATTTTGCACCAGAAAACAGATCTAAGAGATCACTGAGGTCATTTTACTGATGAGGAAACTTTTGCCCAGAGAGCTTAAGCACAGGGACCAGCTTGCATGCTAGTGTTTTCCTGTTGGGGGAAGTGTGTGTCATCATTGATTTACAAAAGTACCCCCCTGTGTAAATTGCTTCCAGCTTCGAAAGATGGGTGGATTCTGTCTTTTAAGTAGTGGTTGACAGTTCTCCATCTTACAGTGTTACCTTGTTAAAACATTAATGAAAACAATTTTAACTTCTTTTGGAAAAGTAAGGTGGGCAAATGGTAAGACTTCATACAAGACTAAAGGGTACGCAGTATACAAAATCAGGTTTCCTCCGTTCCCAAACCTTTCTTTCTCCAGAGATATCCTGAACTTTCCATGTGTTGACTCTTTCCAGAGATGATCTATGCACATATATGTCTGTGTATATACAGCCTTGTGTTTTCCTTTTGTTTAGAGATGGTCTCACTCTGTTACCCAGGCTGGAGTGCAGTGGTGTGATCACAGCTCACTGCAGCCTCCACCTCCCAGCCTCAAGCAATCCTCCCACCCCAGCCTCCTGAGTATCTGGGACCATAGGCATGCACAAGCATGCCTGGCTATCTTTTTTATTTTTTTTGTAGATAATGAGGTCTCTCTGTGTTGCCCAGGCTGGTCTCAAACTCCTGGGCTCAAGCCATCCTCCTGTCTCAGCCTTCTAGAGTGCTGGGATTACAGGCATGAGCCACTGTACCCAACCAACTGTGTGTTTTCTAATACACATGCAACAGCACACACTAATTGCTCTGTTGTGCATGTTCTTTTTTTGACTTTGAAATTTATCTTGGAGATCATTTCATGCTAGCCCACATCATTCTTTATGGCTCTATAATTTTCCTCTGTATGTATGTGCCCTTAATTTACTTAACCAGCCCTCTATGGAGGTACGTTTAAGCAGTTTCTAGTCTCGCTGCTAAAGACAACGCTACAACAAATACTCCTACAAATGAGCAAGAATATCACAGAATCAATTCCTAGAGGAGTAATGGTTGGCTCAAAGGGTGCCTGCATTTTAAATTGTGTTAGATGGCTTCCACATTGCCATCCAAAGAGGATGTACAAATTCATAGTCCTCACGGGGTCTGCTGCTTTACGCTTTGCCAGCACCTTGCGCCATCTAACTTTCTGATCTTTGCTCACCTGTAAAATGCACGTGGTGTCTTACTTTGAGTTTGTGGTTCTTTGCATGAGGTTGAGCAGTTGTTTGTGTATGTAAAGGCCATTTGAAAACACACATGAAGACCCAGTCGGCCCAGAGTGAAGTAAGGTCAAAGGGAGCAAAGGTTTATCACACAAAGGGCTGACGGCAGAACGGCAGAAATGAAGAGGCTGAGGGCACACAGTCATGAATGTGGAAATTGGAATCTACCTTGTTTTACTAACAGGAAAAGGACTTGCAGCAAAGTGTATCGAAGTGGATTGGGCAGAGGGAAATAACCCCTCATGGCAACTGCTAGAGCTCTGATTCTTCACCTGTACTAGCCACCTCACTTGCTCTCGTCTGGCTGCATTCATGTCATTCTTGCATCCCTGGGGTCCTTTTAACCATGGCCTTCACAGAGGGTGCAGGGGAGGCAAATGTCAGCATCCCAGACCAAGGAGAGCTTCTGTAAGAGAGACGGAAAAATGGTGGTGGTCGTTAAAGAGTTAAAACCTGAAGCGTTAAAACCTGAACTGTGAAGGAGTTTTCTAAACAGCAACACAAGGAGCTATTGTGAAGAAGTGACCACACTGATTTGCCATTATCTCTGGTTAGTGCATTAGAAGACAAAACCTGCTACCTGATAATTTGCCAAAGAGTAATGGGAGTGACATGCCCCATTAGAAACTGAAAATACTCTCAGAAATTGCACTTACGAGTCTAGAGTTTTCTTTTTATCCAAGTAGAACTTTGGCCTCTGTTTTCTTAGCAATGTTTGACTGCTAAAATCACTTCAAAGAAGAAAATAGTACAAATTTGGAGAAACACAAAATTAGTGTTACGGACTTTCTGAAAAATGTTACCTTTATGCCACTTCAAAAAATGTTAAAGAAATGTGTAGGGAAGACAAGAAGCTTTTAAAGTCAAACCAAGACCCACTGTATATTCTAGCCCCACCCTGCAGTCACATTGTTGGTCCTGAAAGTGCCACCACACTAAAGAAAATACTGTCCATTAGTAATGAGAAAACTACCCTAGAATATTCATCCAGCTGATGTGTGAGGAAGGGCTGGCAGCCTGCGGCTAGGGCCCTGGCATGGTCCCACTTTTCCTCCTGTTTCCCAGAAGCTCAGACTCCCGAATGCTCTGTTCTCCCATGAGTGGGCCTGGCTGCTCTGCTCAGCCCTCTGTGCTCCACCACTCTTGCCTCCCAGAGCGTTCGAAACCTCTGTTAACACAGTCTGCCCTTTACTGGATTGAAAGCAATTTGAGGGGAAGTTCAAAGTTTTGTTGTTGTTGGGTTTGGTTTTGTGGTGTTTTCAATTTTTTTTTTATACCAAAGCATTTTGTGTGCATAATATAAAAAGCCAAACAGCTGTAACAGGCTCACAGTGAAAAGCAGCAGGCCCATATCGCCCTGGGCTACCTCTTCCCAGAGGTAGCCAGTTTAGCACATTGAACTGTTTCTTCTGATATTAACATCTACATTTCCTAATAATGTGGTTATATTACTTTTTCTTGATTTTTCGCTTCTATATATTATCTATTGATTTCCTCCTAAGGAAGATAGGGATTTAGCTCTAATAATCTTTCTCCCAACCACATCCCAAGCATAGAATTCCTTCTCTCTCCCTCTCAGTCATGTTATAATTTTTGGCTACATCAGTACACTTTTGCATGATTAAGACTACTGAGATACTGTTTACAGCTGTGCCTTGGATGTGCTATGCTTATATTTCCCTTTATGTGTAATCCTTTGTTTTCCTGGAGTTACTACATCTTAGTGTTTTGTTTGCTTAGTTTCCTATGTATCTATCACAAATTCAGCCCAGACCCTAATAGAAGTGTAAATCTCAGCACAATCACAACACCTCAGGCAATCTGATTTTTCTGGTTTTCTTAGATCACTCCTGGAGCTCTCTGTTCTCCTGCTCCTCTCTGGACTGACTGCTCTCTAAGCCTACTGCACAGCTCTCATTCCAGGGCCTTCACTCACTCTCATCTTCAGAACTCCTTTTGCTCTCTTCTGGATTGGATCCCTTCTTTTCTGGATTTCTAGCTTCCTCTCTCTTGTTTTGCTACCTCATTTTGGGGGAGCACATCGTTTAGCAGATCTCTGAGCAAGGAGTATGTGGGACATAATTTTTTTGAGAACTTTACATACCTGAAAATGTCCCATTCTGCTCTCCCACTTGATTGATAGTTGTACAGGGTATAAAACACAGGGTTGAAATCATTCTGAGGATTTTGGAAGCATTGTTCCACTGATTCCAGCTTCTGGTGTTTCCTTTAAGAAATCGAGTGCCATTCTAATTCCCGATTCTTTTTTTATTTCTGGGAATATTCTTCAACTTTAATTTCCAACCTTCTTTTGATTTTTCTCTGCTAACATAATTTTCCAGACATCTTTCTTTTCCAGTTATTCTTTGTTACAGCAACCTGCTCCAAGATGTATGTGTATATTTTTTTCACTGAGGATATTACAGCTCTTTGTTGCTTTGTTCTTTTTTGTTGTTCTGTATTTTTTGTATGTTGTTCTGCTTGAGACCAGAAGTGTTTCATAATTCAGATTTTTTTGGATTTTGGGATATTTACATTGTACTTCCCAGTTAAACATTCCTAATTTGAAAATCCAAAATTCAGAATACTTCAGTGAGCATTTTCTTTGACCTTTGTGTCACCACTCAAAAAAGGTTGTGGATTTCGGAGCATTTTGGATCTTGAATTTTCATACTGGGGATGATACTTAACCTGTATCTAAATTTTTAGCATGATACTCTGCCCTGGGCTGTCCCTAAGTCCAAAGATTTTCGGGTTAAACTTTTGGTTTCTTAAATTGGTTAGGGATGGGAACTAGGAGTAGAATTCCTTTTACAGACTTGTAAAACATTTCAAAGATTCCTCCTGTTTTTAGCTCTACTGTTCTGTTGGCTTCTGCCATGCCTGGGGCCACCATATCCTAAGACTTAGGGGGATTCATGGCACAAGTGGACTTGCTTCTGAGCTGTGCCCTTTGACCAACCTGCTTTCCACCTTCTGTAATCTCCTGTCAGTGATAAATTACCCATCAGCTTTCTAGATTCCAGAATTTTGCTGACATCTCCTGTTGGCTATGTTCTTATTTCCTTTTCTGTTTATTCCTGTGATCTTGTGCCTTTTAATTCTTTCCCATAATTTGTTGGGACTTCAGAAGGAAGTGGAGCTAAAGGCATGTGTCTGCCTGCCCCATCTTGGCTGGAAGTTGGGAAGGCCTTCCTTCCAAGGCACCCAGCATAGCACCTGGCACATGATGGATGCTCAGCAAATGTCTGTGGGTCTTTTTACTAAAAAGGCAGTTGATTTCACCAGAAGTAGTGACCACCTAAGTTTTGGTAATTTTTTTTCTCCTGAGGGATTAAAAACAATGCCAAACGCAGGAGTGAGAGTAGTAGGTTATTAATAACCTCTAGGAAATACATACTATATCACAGGACAAAGACCCATCCTTATTAAGAGTTTGTTTTGTTTTGAGACGGAGCCTTGCTCTGTTGCCCAGGCTGGAGTGCAGTGGCATGATCTCCACTCACTGCAACCTCCACCTCCCGGGTTCAAGTGATTCTTCTGCCTCAGCCTCCTGAGTAGCTGGGACTACAGGTGCTTGCCACCATGCCTGGCTAATTTTTTGCATTTTTAGGAGATGGAGTTTCACCGTGTTAGCCAGGATAGTCTTGATCTCCTGACCTCGTGATCTGCCCGCCTCAGCCTCCCAAAGTGCTGGGATTACAGGCGTGAGCCACAACACCCAGCTTTTTCTTTTTTCTTTTTTCTTTTTTTTTTGCCATTTCTCTCAAAATACATTATTGATTCCATTTGAATCACTTACTATTTTGGGTCTTCCCATAACTGGTGTTGGGGCTGGTTGGCTCCAGGAACCATCAGGTTTCAGCCCATTTTATTGATAAAGAAACTAAAGCTGGCAGGTTGGGGGGTGGGGGAGATGGAGGCTCCAAAACTAAGAAAGGAAAGCCTTGGGTACCTGTGTGAGGCTGGGGCTCTCCCAGTCTCCCTGGCCTTTGGGGGATGAGAAGCTTGAGGTGGAGTCTGAAGGCACCTCTTACCAGACCCTGTGGCCTCCTATTTTGGGAGAGCAGTGGTCTTCAATGCCTTTCTAGATATATCCTGGCTACTAGAAAACAGATGTCCTCAAGTTCACAGGCCTGGGTTCTGCTCTGCCCATCTGATTAGGAAAAAAGTCAGCAACGTCAAAATTCCAAGCCAGTATAGTTGTGTGGGTGTGATCTTGCTGCTTGAATTCAGAGTCTCCAATCAGGTCTCGGAACATGTACTCTTTTAAGTGGTATTTATTGATCTCCTACTATGTGCCTGGCACCATTCTAACACTGGGGATCCACAGAGAACAAGACAGACAAGGACCCTGCTGGCAAGGAGCTCATTCTAGAGGACAGGGGCTAACAATAGGTGAAAACCAACAAACAGGATTTTTTTCAGATTTCGGCCACTGGCAAATGCTGTGATGAAGTGACTGCGCTGTGGTGGGCGCTATCTTTGAGGTGGTCAGGGGTGAGGTGGGCAGAGCCTTCCAGGTGAGGGAGAGCTGGAGCCAAGACCTTGAGAGGGTCTGGGTTCCATGGGACTGCAGGAGAGCAAGGAGGCCACTGTGGCCGAAATGGCAGGTGGAGGTTTCAGGTGGGCAGGAGGAGAGTCTGTCTGGAAGCTTGGAAGGATGGTTTTAGGGAATGTCGACAGGTCATTTGTGCTCATGCTGACATCCATTTAAGGGGGGTTGTGTGTGTGAGAAGGAGCAGGCTTTCAGTCTCTCAGAACCGTCAGGAGCGGACTGGAGGCTGCACGCTACTGCTCAAGTCCCCTCTTGAAGTGGGAACAGCTCTTCCCTGCTTGGCTCCGGTCTGCGATGCTAATGGGTATGAATCAGCCCTGACCAGGCCCTGATGCAGTGCTACATTCTGCGTCAGAAAGCTCCAGCCCCTCGTGTCTGAGTCACCTGTGTCCCCAGGAGAGGATGCACAGGCCAGGGCCACGTGCTGGTGGGCCTGCGTCACCAAGCCACACACTGCTGTTCAGCCCGGTAGCACCGCTGGGAGATTAAAAACATGTGCTTAGTGAAAGGCAAAGAGCTTCTTTTGATAACCAGCATCTGTTAGTTAATGGACCTCTGAGAGCTGTATACAATTTCAACTTTTTATTAAAGAAAAAAAGCTCATTTGCTCTCCTGGGAGTTGCACAATGAAATTATCAACTGCATGGGCTTCCCACCCACCCCCACCTTTCAACATGACTGAACATGCAATGGAGAACATTAATTTTGTTTGGAAATAGGACTCTGGGCTTTCCCCCCTGTCTGTGGATGAGAGCACTCTCTTGTTTTATGTGAAGGGCAGAGACTTAAGGGGCGGGAGCAAAGGGCTGGAAGGAAGGCTTGATGCCCATGGGCTTCTGGCCCTGTACCCAGAGAGTCTCAGCCCCTCAGCCTCTAAAATGACCCCTTCCTTTACCAGCCCAGAGTCTTGGAAGCCCTGACCTTCTGCCTGGGAGAAAAGGGATGGTTGCCCTTTCTTCAGCCTTCGTAGCTCCGAGCAGCATCACCTGCCCCCAAACTAACAAGCCCCAGCGAGCAGAGAGCGACTAAGTCCAACTGAGGGGATCCAGGAAGCTGCTGTCCTGCTCAACACACTCCTCCTCATTAGGGATGGCTCATGCTGCATCCACAAAGCAACACTAAATTGCCTTCCCCAAATAAAATCAAGGAATCCCATTCCCTCCGAGAGTCAGGAGGACACCCCAAGCCCGCGGGCTGTGAGACAGAGGCCCGGATCTCAGGCTGTGGAGCCCAGCCCCTTCTCCTCTCTGTGCCTTAGTGTCCTCGCAACTGACTCAGCTGGGCCTCTCGAAGGTGGCTGAATCTGGTAGATGGAGGTGATCCATTCACGGGTCTCAGTGTGAGGCTTAACGGATAACCAACATTTACTGAGTCAGCCATATTTATCGAAGTTGTTTCTACCATGCACCAGGCACGCTGGACCCTTCTGGAAAGATCGCAGGAATCGAGTCAGAGCCGAGTCTTTTTCGTCAGAGCTTACATTCTAGGCAAATAAGGTCATTTCTGACAGTGATCAGTTTTCATGACAAAGAACATACAACTGATGCAATGGATTGACAGAAGGACCAGGGAAAGGGGGCTGCCCTTTGGGATGTGAATGGTGACATCTTCAGGAGATAACATCTGGTCTGAGACTTGACTGAAAAGAAAGTGCTAAACTTCTGAAGGTCTGGGGGAAAAGAGGCTAGGCAGAAATCAGGGCTTGTGCAAAGGCCCCAAGGCAGCAACAGCTCCTGTGATGAAGAAACAGAAAGAAGGCCAGTGTGGCCGGGGCATGAGGAGGCCTGGCTGAGCCTTGCAGGCAACAGCGAGCCAGAAGTCGGGCTTTTATTCTGAGTGCAGTGGAAGCCCCTGGGGGGTTTTCAGCAGGACAGGCAGTGGCATGAAAGCAGAACTGAGAGAGCTGGGGTTTACCTCCACTGGTTTTATTCTCTTTCACACATTCTCTGGAAGACACTCCACTTCCTTTCTTTAGAACTGTAATTCCCTTGGTTGATTTTAATAACCAGCAAGAACATTTCTCGGGCTGTTTAATTTTATTAAAAGGTTCAAATTTGATGATAAATGGTGGCATGGTTGCTTCAAGCTTCGGATACAAGACCTGCTCAGCCATGGACGTATCATCGACACCCACTGCCATCCCCACCAGGAGCTCCCCCCACCGTGATGTAGTCTGAGACCGTAAATAATGTAATGATTTCTTGTACTTTGGTAAATATGCCAGGAACACTCGTAGCTGTCTGAGACCCACAGAGAATACTAACTTGGTGGGCTTTTATTTTTTTTAAGAAGAAGAATGGATAATAAGTGGGAGCAATTTCAGCAGGCTGACTGAACCCCACACAGTCTCAGGGAGGAAAAGGGCTTCCCTCTGAAAGCATCATTAACCTCACAGACCATTGTTCAAAATCTGTGATAAGAGCTAGAGATAGGGATCAGGAGGAGGAAGGAGGGGCTGAGTCATTGGCCCCCAGTCCTGAAAGCCCTTGGGCCCACCAGGCTGCCAGTTAATTTCACAGTGTACAGATGAGGCCCTGGGAACACAGGCAGAGTCCCTAGAGAGGCACAGCCTGTTCCCACCATGATGACAGTCCCCTCTGAGCAGAGGACACCAATATATTAGGATTATGGCAAGGAGGCTGGGCAAGGCGGAGCTGCCCAGATGTCGCCATGTAGCCTGGCGACCCTGACCTCTCCCTAGGGTGGGCCCAAAGATACACATTCAGAGATTCTCTTCCTTTGTCAGGCAAGCACAGGAAATCTTGGCAACCGAGGATGGCTGGGCAGGGCGAATTGCAGAGCACGTTAGTGTTACAGTTGTCGTTACTGTTAACTACTTCCAGAAGGCTGGAAACGCTGCTCCCCTCCAAAGACCTGCCCCCAGCAGCCAGCCCGGTGCACACTGGCATTCACTTGGGCCAGGGAGGCTTGGAGGCCGCAGCCTGCTCTGGGGAGGCCACGCTTCTCAGCTTAGATGGAGTCCTCTTCATTTGCATGCTGGCTCGGGAAAACTGGATTTATCCACACGCAGTGTTGGCAGCTTGAGGTCCGACTCGCAGAAGCACAGGCAAATGCAGATGAATGCCAGCAGTCACGACTCAGGAAAGCTGAGCTGCCCCTGAAGACACAAGCCCTTTGCCCAAAAGCTGAAAAGCCCTGAAAGCCCGAAGTGGCATCTTTAATTCATGGCACCACTTAGAGATCGTATTGCTAAATTCAAATTAATAATCTTTAAACAACAACCTACAGACATGGCAGAACAGTAGGCCTCGTCCCTAGGCAGAGCCTCAGGGTCTCCGCTTGCTCCCATCTTGGAATCCCAAGGGTCAGGATGGGAAGAACTGGGGGGAGCATGGGATGGGGGGGTTTCCGTGTGGCCCCCTGACTGCACCTGTTGGCGAGCTGCCAAGGATGAGGAAAGTAGAAAAATTGGGAGTGATCTTTAGAAACTCACCTAGCGATGAACATCACTGCCGCGTCCAAGTGCATGACTGGGGACCTGGGCTGCGGGATGTGGTATAGGCTTTGCAGGTGTTAAGCTCATGCCCTGAGCCACATGGGACACAGGCAGAGTTTGGAAGCAGTGGGGCTGTGCATCCATCCATGACAGAGCAGAGGAGAATGGTTCCTTCCCTACAGCTGCCAGGAGGGAGTCTGAAGGGTTGAATGGGTGTGCAGAGCCGCCATCCTGATGTCAAGTCCAATGTCACAGCCAGTGGAGGAAGACCAGCCCTAGAACTAGGGGCAGAAGTGGGAGGGATGCTATGCGAAGACCCCCTGTGCTGGGGTGCTTCTGCAGCGATGGCCTGTGCTGCGGTGGCCTGGAGAAGTCGGGGGCCTCCCCCTGACAGAGCACCAGGGGTGCTTGGTAGGAGGTGGGACGTTTCTCTGGGGTATCGGGACTTGACCCATCGGTGGGCCTTTGTCCGATGAAGAGCAGGCTTTGCCCAAGGGAGTCTTGCTCCATCTTGAAAAGCTCGTACTCCACGTGCGGGAGCCGGATGCCCAGTGGTAGGCAGCCATTGGTGGCTGTGACATCCCGCTCAGTGCCCACGGACCAGGCCCCCACACCCCCACAGCTGCTTGGCTCCGAGAAGTTGAGCATGGCCGTGGTGACCTGGTCCATGGGGGTCACATGGGCCCGTGTGACCTCAAACACCAGCTCGGTGCCGCCGTGGACCCTGGTGGACGGCGTGCCCCTGGTGTAGCGGCCGGCGGCATACACGGTGAAGGTGGGCTGCCGGCAGGCTGGGTCTGAGAAGTGGTGGTAATACCCTTCCCAGGAGTGGCTGTGCCCGTGGAAAGTGAAGAGCCGAGTGAGGAACAGGACCGCTGGGCGTACCTCGCACCCCGAGCTGACCCACCAGCCGCCCAGGTGCAGGGGCAGGGCCAGAGGGGGCGGCAGCACAGGTGGGTGGTGCACATCGGAGCGGGCAATGAGGCCACAGGCTGGGCACGGCTGCACGTGGTGCTGGCAAAAGACAAACAGAAAAACGGTGGTTGTCCCACATGGAGAAGTTGGGTTGCAGCCTGGAAAGGAACCCCAGCTTTGTAGGGGTGTCAAGGCACCTCCCTCCTCTCTCTCCTCACTCCCTGCCTTCAGTCAGGATGACCTCTTTGCTTCAGCCAGGATGGCCTCCTTGATGGAGGTCAGCCCCTGTCTCCCCCGGGCCTTGGGTCTCCTGCTGTCTCTTCCACCTGGAATTCCCCGCCAGCTCCTTCTTACCTCTTAGGTCTCAGCTGGGCACCAGAGAGAGCTTTCCCGAATGCCCCATGTAAGGTGGGCCTCAGGGCTGTCATGCCACCCTCTTTTATCTTCCTCATTCCACCCCCGAGACTCTCTTCTCTCTACCCCTCACCCCTCATCAAACTGGAATGCATCATGCCTTACAGTCCTAAAAAGCCCTAGAAAGCTGGGACTGTCTCTGCGGCTACCCCATCCCCACCGCACAGGGCTTGGCTCACAGCAAGCACATATTTGTTGCATGAATAAGTGAGAAATGAATGGAAGCATAGGTGGCCTTCATCTTGGGACCTAAGAGAAATTGTCCTTGCTCATGCCCAGTCTGCTTGGTCCTGGAATTTGACCGTGAAAGTTGATTTTTTCTAGCTCACTCTTCTAGGTGTTTCTGAAGTGCCGGGAACTATGCTAAGCACTTCCTGGGCAACTGGTACATGTTATAGCTGAGGGAGCTGAGACCCAGAGGGCCGGCTGGGCTGCCCAGGTTGTCCAGCCTGGAAGTAGCAGAGACCAGCTGAAATGCAGCCTGGCTTACACCCGGCTGTCCGAGCTCCCACTCTCCTGTGCTCATAGCAGGTTACATCTTCCCTACAGGTAGAGAATAGAGGATTTTTGTCTTTAGAAATCTCACAGTGGAAGGTGTGCATCATTTGCTCTGCCTACCCCATGGAAAATGAATATGGCAACAAGGATCAAAAGCCATCAAAATATGTCTGAGTCAGGTGCAGTGGCTCACACCTGTAATCCCAGCTCTTTGGGAGGCTGAAGTGGGCAGATCACTTGAGGTCCGGAGTTCAAGACCAGCCTGGCCAACACAGTGAAAACTCATCTCTACTAGAAATACAAAAATTAGCCAGGTGTGGTGGCACATGCCTGTAATCCCAGCTACTCAGGAAGCTGAGGTAGGAGAATTGCTTGAACCTGGGAGGTGGAAGTTGCAGTGAGCTGAGATCACACCATTGCACTCCAGCCTGGGGGACAGAGTGAGACACCATCTCAAAAAAAAAAAAAAAAAAAAAGGGAAAGAAAAATTT
>NW_026652309.1:3042853-3044838 GCF_009828535.3 Hylobates moloch | reverse complement strand
GCCAGGTGCAGTGGCTCACGCCTGTAATCCCAGCACTTTGGGAGGCCAAGGCAGATAGATCACAAGGTCAGGAGATCAAGACCATCCTGGCCAACATGGTGAAATGCCATCTCTACAAAAAATACAAAAATTAGCCAGGTGTGGTGGTACATGCCTGTGATCCTAGCTACTCAGGAGACTGATGTAGGACAATTGCTTGAATCCAGGAGGCAGAGGCTGCAGTAAGCTGAGATCGTGCCACTGCACTCCAGCCTGGGTGACAGAGCAAGACTCCATCTCACAAAAAAAAAAAAAAAAAAAAAAATTATGTCTTTGGAAGCCCATTGCTTAAGTCTGTGCAAAGGAGATAGCTGAAATCTCGTAAAGAGCTGTGGCTCAAAGATGTTCATTCTCGTGTTATTTGTTATAGGGAAAACCGGCCACACTCGGGTCTTCAGGTGCCGCCACACCCTCTCTTGTCCCAGGCTGTGAGTTGGTTTTCCTCTATCTTTGCCCTTATTCACAGTTGTCTCTGCCTTACAAACTCTCGTCGGCTGGGTTTACCGTAACACACGTTAACAGGAAACAGATGCTAAACCAAATTGCATGGGAGTAGTCTGTATTTTGGAGTGAAAAAGCTCAGCAGATGCTAAAAAGGAATGAGATACAGATTTCTTCTTCCTTCTTTCTCCTTCTTCTCCTTCTCCTATTTTATTTCTAAAAAAGAAGCTGCTGCCCAGACTTTAGGCCAGAGCGCCGTTCTGGAAGGTAAATGGCCTTGGAACTTGTCAAAGCTGATGTGAGAACAAGCAAACATCTCCTGCTGTGGCCATTCCAGAAGGAAACTTAGAGTTGCAGTCCAGGCAGGACAGGCACAGGAAGGGGGCATTTTGAGGGCCCAGCTGGGAAATTAGCTCCAATATATTTTTTCTCACAAAAATCCCAAAAGATTTCCACATAGCACTGCTGAGTGAGTTTCATCCCAGACAAGTGGCACTTAGAAGTTCTGGTTTAGAAAGAAAATATTAGATGATTGAGAACAGTTTCTTTTTGGGGGGGGGGTGTCACATTTTATAAGCTGTTATTTTTTATTTCTATAATGAACCTTACGTTTCCTTGATTTATATAATAGCGGAGACCATATTGGCTTTGGTTATGGGGATTTGGGCCCAGAGAGCTTGATGGTTCTCTGAAATGCTAGCAAATGGCTGCAAAAATGTTTGTGATGGGAGCAAGCAAGCTTGATAGTTAGCTGGAGTGTTGGTGATTGGGATGCCGGCTGGTAAGAGTCAACTCTAATTTTGGCATTTTAACCCACATTCTGACCTGTCACACTAATGTATATTGAGAAGACATAATGCCTTACAGCAACATAATCCCAGAGCTGTCCTTACCCACCACAAAAGACAAACAAAAGATATTCTCTGCAGATAGGACATTTAGGGATGCTAGTTGGTAATTTGGGGTGAGCAGTTTTCTGCAGAGCAGAAACAAATTGAGAACCAGCAAACTTTTAAGGTGAAAGAGGGATGAGAAAAAGCATTCCTTCTATGGTGCTTTTGAAGCTGGTGAAACAAGGTTCCCCGCTCCATGGGAAATCTTTCGGGCATCTTTCTGCAGAGGTCTGAAGTCTCATGCGTTAATAAACAAGGCCCCCAGCCGGCAGAATTCACACTTGTACAGAAACCAAACTCTTACTCGTTTAAGCCTGTTACATAAAGTTATTTCTCAAACAGCACAAAACAGTTTCTAATTAACCCCCAGAGGTGACACCAGGCTCAGATAATTTTGGTCCAGTGTTGGCTGATTGATTAGGATTCTATACCCAGGCAATGAATTTGGGGATCAAATTGGTTTTAAATTAACTTCTAAAAATGTTCATGTTTACCATCTGGTTTGGGTCGTGGGCAAGGCATGGGCCCCAGAGAGCTTAAGGCAACAACTGATTCATTTCTTGGGGATTTCTCTGCAGCAATTCCTTCTTTGAAATTATCTGTCTTTTCTTT
>NW_026652309.1:3011797-3042453 GCF_009828535.3 Hylobates moloch | reverse complement strand
TGTAATCCCAGCACTTTGGGAGGCCAAGGCAGATAGATCACAAGGTCAGGAGATCAAGACCATCCTGGCCAACATGGTGAAATGCCATCTCTACAAAAAATACAAAAATTAGCCAGGTGTGGTGGTACATGCCTGTGATCCTAGCTACTCAGGAGACTGATGTAGGACAATTGCTTGAATCCAGGAGGCAGAGGCTGCAGTAAGCTGAGATCGTGCCACTGCACTCCAGCCTGGGTGACAGAGCAAGACTCCATCTCACAAAAAAAAAAAAAAAATTATGTCTTTGGAAGCCCATTGCTTAAGTCTGTGCAAAGGAGATAGCTGAAATCTCGTAAAGAGCTGTGGCTCAAAGATGTTCATTCTCGTGTTATTTGTTATAGGGAAAACCGGCCACACTCGGGTCTTCAGGTGCCGCCACACCCTCTCTTGTCCCAGGCTGTGAGTTGGTTTTCCTCTATCTTTGCCCTTATTCACAGTTGTCTCTGCCTTACAAACTCTCGTCGGCTGGGTTTACCGTAACACACGTTAACAGGAAACAGATGCTAAACCAAATTGCATGGGAGTAGTCTGTATTTTGGAGTGAAAAAGCTCAGCAGATGCTAAAAAGGAATGAGATACAGATTTCTTCTTCCTTCTTTCTCCTTCTTCTCCTTCTCCTATTTTATTTCTAAAAAAGAAGCTGCTGCCCAGACTTTAGGCCAGAGCGCCGTTCTGGAAGGTAAATGGCCTTGGAACTTGTCAAAGCTGATGTGAGAACAAGCAAACATCTCCTGCTGTGGCCATTCCAGAAGGAAACTTAGAGTTGCAGTCCAGGCAGGACAGGCACAGGAAGGGGGCATTTTGAGGGCCCAGCTGGGAAATTAGATCCAATATATTTTTTCTCACAAAAATCCCAAAAGATTTCCACATAGCACTGCTGAGTGAGTTTCATCCCAGACAAGTGGCACTTAGAAGTTCTGGTTTAGAAAGAAAATATTAGATGATTGAGAACAGTTTCTTTTTGGGGGGGGGGTGTCACATTTTATAAGCTGTTATTTTTTATTTCTATAATGAACCTTACGTTTCCTTGATTTATATAATAGCGGAGACCATATTGGCTTTGGTTATGGGGATTTGGGCCCAGAGAGCTTGATGGCTCTCTGAAATGCTAGCAAATGGCTGCAAAAATGTTTGTGATGGGAACAAGCAAGCTTGATAGTTAGCTGGAGTGTTAGTGATTGGGATGCCGGCTGGTAAGAGTCAACTCTAATTTTGGCATTTTAACCCACATTCTGACCTGTCACACTAATGTATATTGAGAAGACATAATGCCTTACAGCAACATAATCCCAGAGCTGTCCTTACCCACCACAAAAGACAAACAAAAGATATTCTCTGCAGATAGGACATTTAGGGATGCTAGTTGGTAATTTGGGGTGAGCAGTTTTCTGCAGAGCAGAAACAAATTGAGAACCAGCAAACTTTTAAGGTGAAAGAGGGATGAGAAAAAGCATTTCCTTCTATGGTGCTTTTGAAGCTGGTGAAACAAGGTTCCCGGCTCCATGGGAAATCTTTCGGGCATCTTTCTGCAGAGGTCTGAAGTCTCATGCGTTAATAAACAAGGCCCCCAGCCGGCAGAATTCACACTTGTACAGAAACCAAACTCTTACTCGTTTAAGCCTGTTACATAAAGTTATTTCTCAAACAGCACAAAACAGTTTCTAATTAACCCCCAGAGGTGACACCAGGCTCAGATAATTTTGGTCCAGTGTTGGCTGATTGATTAGGATTCTATACCCAGGCAATGAATTTGGGGATCAAATTGGTTTTAAATTAACTTCTAAAAATGTTCATGTTTACCATCTGGTTTGGGTCGTGGGCAAGGCATGGGCCCCAGAGAGCTTAAGGCAACAACTGATTCGTTTCTTGGGGATTTCTCTGCAGCAATTCCTTCTTTGAAATTATCTGTCTTTTCTTTCTTTCTTTCTTTCTTTCTTTCTTTCTTTCTTTCTTTCTTTCTTTCTTTCTTTCTTTTTCTTTTCTTTTCTTTTCTTTTCTTTTCCCTTCCTTTCTTTCTTTCTTTCTTTCTTTCTTTCTTTCTTTCGTTCGTTCGTTCGTTCGTTCGTTTTTTTTCCCCCCGAAGGAGAGGGGCCATTGGTGAGCAGACCTTTCATTTAATGTCTGTACATCTGGCACTGCTCATCTCTGCATACATTTCTATGTGTTTTGCTTCTCAATCACATTTCAGGCTGGATTGACCACCCAGGTTGGCCAGGCAGCAGGGAGGGCAGGGACAGCCATGGCCCCAGAGTCCTGCCTGGGGATGCATGAAATTGCCAGCCCCCGCAGCCCCCGGGGATCTGTCCTCTCTGCATTCAGAGCAGTTTCCCCTCCTAATGAGGTGGTGGCGGCCGGTAATCAACTCACCGCTAGCGCCTTCTCTGAACTAAGTAGGATTAACGCCAGACCAGCCTAGAACATTGGTTGCCAAAAAAGGGAATAATTTCGAGGTCATAAAAAGAACTCTGAGGCTGATTTTCTGATTATGAGAACTTCGTGTCGTGCGCCTCCTCTGCTACCCAGATCCTCAGTTTGGAGGAGGGGGTGGGGGAAGGGGAGGAAGGCAGGCTTCTGGTCTGTCTCATCCACAGTGCTCCCACACTGGGGCAGTGACAAGTTGGTACTACCAGGGGTGAGAAGTTGCCTCATCTGGTTTAGTTCCTTGAGTGTCTAGTACACAGTAGGCAACAAATACATGCTGAATGATGTGAAGGTTGCCTAAGGGCTCCAAGGGGGATCTTCATGGGGATGCTGAACACATCCATCCATCCACACCCATTCATCCGTCCTCCCTCCACCTGCTTGTTTGTGCACTCACGAAATACGCATTGGGTGCCTTGTACAGAAGTTTTTCACCTCGAATGCTAACCTCAACTTCATTTTCACTAACCTTTCACTAATAAAAGTTAACATTTGTTCTCATTGTAAATGGAGGCAACGAGCCCCCGTAGCGTCAGCAGAACCTCTGACTTTGTATGACAGTAACAGCGTTGCAGGTACTGGAAACATGGTTTGCAGTCATCCCTGCTTTGAAATGAGGGCAAATAAAGATTTCACATTTATCGTTTCTCTATATCACAAATTGATGTTTTAAAACTTGGGTAACGGTTTTAATAGAACTGGTTTTCATTTAAATCCCACGTATTTTCTCTTATGCTTTTTTTAAGAACGGATTTTCTCGGGGGCGGGGGGGGGCGGTCCTTAGGCTTTACCAGCCACCAGAGGGGTCTCTGACACTGGGAAGGTCCTAGGTCCACACCCTTGTAGGAGCCAGGCTCTGAGCTATGTGCCAGGAGCCATTATACAGTAAAATTACGTTTCTTTCTACCTGTTTGCTCATCTGGCAAAAAAAAAAAAAAAAAAAAAGTGTGTTGGGGGGCTACTAGATCCTCCCCAAATTAGGATGGTATGCGTGCAATGGCTTCATCTAAAATCTAGGTTGATCAGCTTAAATGAAATTCGTGTTGGAGTCAAGGGGGAACATGCTAAAGAGAGGGCGGTTTCCTTTAGCCTGCAGCCTCCCCACACCCCGGACAGCTTGCTGGGAATGCAGAACCCCAGGCTCCACCCAGACCTGACAGATCCCTTTCGGCCCTCTCACAAGAAGTCCAGGCCACGTGGCTTCGCCGTCTGGTTTGGGTGTGGGCGAGGGCGGCGCCCCAGTGGCTGTGTGGCTAGGCCAGTGTGAGGCTCGCACTGAGATTTCGAGGGGGTGGCATCTGGGCTGGTGTGCGCAGCCCCAGCGGCGCCCTGGAGGAAAGCTGCCTTCTCCCTAATTCATCCATCCACACTTATTGGTCCTGATTGTCGGCCTGACCCGTGCTAGGTGCCCGCTGTGGCCCCACCCTTGCGAAGGACCTAGCGCCAGAGGGAGAGGCAATAAACAAGTCACCAACAGAGCTTCAGAGCCGGCTGAGAGCTGGCAAGGTCACTCGCGGGAAACGGGCAACAGTAGAATGGGGACTGGAGCGGATATTTCAGCCGAGAACCAAGGGAGGGGGACACCCACCCAAGCCTCTATGCCCAGCAGGGGCAGAAATGAGATCCTGTAGTGCCCACGAGGACAGGGGCTGGGGAGGACCAGCGTGGGAAGGCCGACCAGAGGCCCGCCAGCCTTGTAAAGGCTGAAAAAAGATGTCTCCAGCAGCGTGAACAGGGTGCGCAAATGTCCTGAGGCACGCGGACCAGAGTGGGGAGGGGCAGTGATGACAGCCAGGCAGCCAGAGCTCTGGGCAGGCCCAGATCGCAATTGCAAAGCTGCGGGGTTGGGCTCCGAGCTCGCCCCCCTCCCCCACGCCGAGACCACCCCCCCACCCCCCAACACACACACCCACCAGTGCGCTCTGCAGCGGGCGCTGGTAGCCGGTGGGCCGGTAGTGCCGCCTCTCTGCCGGGTCGGTGTGGATGTCCCCCAGGTACAGCTCCTCCACCAGCCGGGGCGACGCCCGGGGCTGCGGCTGCAGGCGGCGCTGCACGCGGACCAGGCTGAGCTCGTGCATGGTGAGGCCCAGCGCCTCCAGACAGTCCCCCTGAGCCCGGGCGCTCCGCAGCTCGTACAGCGCCCCGGGCTGCCAGGCCCGGGCCGGGGGCAGCCGCGGCGCGCAGTCCCGGCCGGCGCGGGTCTGGTTGAGGCGCCTGGTGACGTTGAGAAGGGCCCGGCGGCTGTGGAAGACGATGCCCACATTGTGCAGGTGGTAGTCGGCCTCGGTGGCTCCCCGGGTGACCCAGGAGGCCCGGCGCAGGCGGACTTTGCCCTTGACGAGCAGCGAGTGGGCAGGCTCCCCGCAGAAGGGGTCCTCGTAGTAGAACTGGTGGGCTCGAAAGAGCCGGCTGGGGTAGAAGGTGTAAGCGCGGGTCAGGAACTCCGGTCCTGGGCGCACCTCGCAGCTGCAGGGGTGGGAGGAGATGGGCTGGGTGCGGAGGGAACACTGCGCCGCGAGCCCCTCTCCCCTCTGGGCTGGGCTCCGTTCTCCCCCCAACTCCCCTCTTAGGCCTCAGCTCAGGCCTGGGCCCCCCCAGCCTCAGTTTCCCTCACTGCTCGCAGTCAGCCACCCTTGAGGCTGGGGCTTTGCACTGGTTGCCTCGTGGCGTCAACACAAGCCTTCTAGTTCATTCTCCTTTCCTTCAATCCGAATTGCCCTACTGGAGGCCCTTTTGCAACCATCTGGGGACCCACTGGCCTGGGAGCTCCGGGATGCCGTGCCTGCTTCCTCCCCCGCCGGACTCTGGGCACCTGGCCCAGAGCGCGTCCGGCGCCCGCCCCCGTCCTTGCTAAGTGAATGGAGGGAGAGGAGAGTAGTGATCCGGAATGACGGTGGCCCGTCCTGTTTCCCCCTTCTCTAGGCTCACTGCCCTGACCAGGTCTCATTCTTGCCTGTGACAGGGCTTATAGATATAAACCAGGAGTCGGCAAACTTTTTCTGTAAAGGGCTTGGTAATAAATATTTTTGTTTTTGTGGGCTGGGTGGTTTCTGCTGCAACTACTCAAAGTTGCAATTGTAGAGCTAATGCAGCTATAGATGATATGTACATGGATGGGCATGGTTGTGTGCCAATAAAACTTTATTTACAAAAATGAGAAGTGGGCTGGACTTGGCCCCAGACTCCGTTTGCTGGTGACACAAACAGATCCAGGGGAAGAGGTTGGAGGGAGAAGAAAGAGAAATGACTCCTAGACCCAGGGTCAATTCGGGGATGGGGCAGAGGAGGCCTCTGGGACTTCCCACTGAGGGCGCAGGTGGGGTGGACGGTGGATGAAGTCAGAGGGGAAAAAGAGCAGGCACCCTCCTCACGATTTTACTCTAACCAGGTACCCTCTTGTACTGCTATTTTCTTTCTTTTTTTTTGAGACAGAATCTCACTTTGTCACCCAGGCTGCAATGCACTGGTGCAATCTCGGCTCACTGCAACTTCTGCCTCCTGGGTTCAAGCAATTCTCCTGCCTCAGTCTCCCGAGTAGCTGCAATTACAGGCATGTGCCACCATGCCCGGCCAATTTTTGTATTTTTAGTAGAGATGGAGTTTCGTCATGTTGGCCAGGCTGGTTTTGAACTCCTGACCTCAATCAATCTGCCCATCTCGGCCTCCCAAAGTGCTGGGATTACAAGCGTGATCCCAGCCTATTTTCTTGATATTTTTTGTACCAGGGCTGTTGGAGCAGAGGAAACATGTTATCACCCAGCAAGGAAATAATTCCCTTTTCTTTTCTTCCATCTTTTTGATAATGTTGAGGGGAAATTCCCTGGTCAGAGCTAATGTGTCTTTAATGCCAACCTCCCTGTTCTCCCAGAGAGAGCAACTCAGAGCCTCGGTTTGGCAACAGATCTAGAGAGGATTTCTGTTGTTTTGTTTTCATTGAATTTAATTTTTCAGTTACCTTTAATTTATGACAAGTGGCTCTGGTCCCCATATCCAGGAAAAGACTACGTTTTCTTTAAAAATAATCACATTACACTGTCAATGTATGCCAATTACACCTCAATGAAGCTGTAAAAATAAATGAATATATTTTAGTAAATAAAAGCAAGTTGGTTTACAGAAAATGATAAGTAAATACTAGTATAGGTACTTAAAAATAGGGAGGGCTGAGCCACATCCCTGAGGGTCTCAGACAAGGCCTGGAGAGGGGAGATATGCCAGGAGGACG
The DNA here is from genome assembly GCF_009828535.3 of Hylobates moloch. NCBI lineage: Eukaryota > Metazoa > Chordata > Mammalia > Primates > Hylobatidae > Hylobates > Hylobates moloch. The sequence goes on along the minus strand of NW_026652309.1, from coordinate 3,035,768 downwards.
CAGTAGGTCACACTGGACCTCTCGATGGTTCCCAGGCTCTGAGCTCTTTCCCACTCTTCTCCCAGGAAGCAACAAGGTCAGTCTGGAGAGCATGGCAGGGCACTTTCAAGGAAGAAAGTTCTAGAAGAAATTTCTTAAAAGAACTGCTCCAGAATGTTACTATCTTGGGGCAGAAGCAGCCTACAACCAGCGTCCCCCCTTCCTGTACCCCAGTTCTGTCTGGGTGACCCTGGCGAGTGGATGCCTAGATCCCCCCCTGGACTGTGCCGTGGGCGTGGGGGCTGTGTGCAGCCTGGCTGAGCCTGCAAATGCGTTTGAAGTGGCCTTGAAGGACTCATGTCCCCTTCCTCCACCCAAAGCGCTAGCAGATGTTTGGCAGTCGGGAGTTTCTGCCTGACCTCAGGAGGTACAGGAAGGACATGGAGAGGCCAGTCCTTGACCCCAGAATGGAACTGGCCTGGAGGGGATGTTGGGGGAAGAAGGAATATGCCAAGTATGAAGGGGGCCACAGCATCCCTTTTCCCCGATCCGTGCCCCAGGAGTGGGGACTCAGCTGGCTGCTGTAGGGTTTGTGCACCACAGATGAGAAGAAAATGCAAAGTCCATTGGCTGCAAAGCAGCGACTGAGCCTCTGAAATGTCGAGTGAGCCTGTCAGGTTAGACAGAATTAGATGGGCGCACCCAGGCTCTCCCTGGCCTGCCACTTCCTGCCCCAGGGTCTTTCACCAGCTGCCCCCTCTGCCTGGCTCTTTCCTGGCTCTCTAGATGGCTGATTCCTCTCCTTTTAGCTCTTAGCTGATGTCACCACCTCCAAGAAGCCTCCCCTGATCACTCTTAAGAACCCTCCAGGTCACTTGCTATCACATCTTTGGTTTTATTTCCTTCATTGAAGAGCTTAGTGCAATCTCAAGTTTATATTATTCATTTGTGTGTTCGCATGTTGAGTGCACGTCCCACTGCTGACCCCGGGAACTTAGCTCGTAATAGGTTTGTATAATAGGTGCTCAAGGTGTTGAATGGATTTTGCCCATGGACGTGATGCCCAACACAGTCCCTGCCTCCCATTGCACTCTGGAGGGGAGGCAAGCATCGCCAGCAGCTTGGCAGATAGAAGGCCTCTTGGATAACTATGTGAATTATGCCCATTTCAAAGATTGGACGCCGAGTCTCAGAGGTAGAAGTCTCCCAGTCCAGGGGCCCATGGTCAGGATGACCTGAAGTCTTACCCCGTGGAGATCCAAGGTCCACTGAGGCGTGGGGGCAGGATCGCAGTGCTGGGCGCTCTATCTGCCAAGGGCCGCTGGCAGTGGGGTTCCCAGCGCAGGCGGCTGCCCCCGGCCTCCCCAGCTGCTGGTGCGGTGTAGGCTGCAAAACAGACAGACCTGGGTAAGACCCCAGCATGCCCCAGGAACACCCACCCCACCTGCCCTCCCAGCCCCACTGTGGCCACAGAGAGCCAGGCAGGGCCGCCCCGCAACCTCCATCGCAGCCCCATCCCCAGGGTGCCCCAGTTCTGGAGACAGTGATGGGTTCCCCATAGTGAGGATCCTAGAATCAGCCTCCCCGACGCATCTCTTCCTGGGTTCCCAGATGTGATCACCCTGGAATCCAAGCCTCCTAAATGGAGACCGTCCCAGATTCTGGGGCCGGGAGGCCTCTGAGAATTCTACGCGTGGAGCAGACGCTTAGAAGCCCAGACCTTCCACGGGCTCTTCAGCCGTGGCCGGGTCCTGCCCGCTGGTGGCTGAAGGACCCACGCTTCTGGACAAAGGGCACTCTGGACTCAGGACCCAAGGTGCTGGGGACAGTGGGGCCCTACCCCTTCCCCAGAGCAGACCACTCCCCTCCACCAAGGAGCCCTAGGGGCTGCTTGGCCTCTCCCAGCACAGAGCAGGCCCCTCGAGGCCACTCGCTTCAGGTCTCACCTGGTGCTAGGCGCCTGCTATCTACTTGGTGCTCAGTGAGCATGTGGCAAGTGAAAGAGTGCATGGCCGCTGCAGAGGCCCCGGCCGAGGTATGAGGCCAAACAATGCAGGCCCTGCCCTTCTTCAGGGCTTCATCCCTAAGCCCAGACACCAGGGGAGGAATTGGGCTCAGGGCGGAAGGTGACTGGAAGATGGACACGGGAAGCAGGCGCTGCAGCACAAGCTCCAGGTCCTCTGGAGTGACCCCTAGATGAGCTTGGCTGGGCCTGGAGACAAGTGAAGCCCGGGCGTGGGGCTGTTCACGATCTCTTCTCGGGCTGCTCAGAGGCGAGAGTGCCAAGACCTTCAGCTGCTAAAGAGCAGCAGCTCTCCCAGAAACTGTCATCTCCACTCAGGGCTGATGGGCTTGAGATGGCCCAGATGACGGGATGCTGTGGGAAGCTCGGCAGTGAGCTGCGTCCAAATACTCCAGCCATGGGCTGTGCTCGGGGGCGCTGGCCTGGCCCTGGAGGCCCAGCTCCTGCAGCAAAGCTTCCAAGCATATCTCTTCCCATCCAGCCTGGGGCTGGAGTGGGTCAGGAGGGGCTGAGTCTTAGGGCTCCAGTCCAGGGGATGTGGGGGCCTGGCAGTAACTTCAGGAGGCCTTGGGAGGGGTTGGGGGCTGAGTTGAGAAGTGAGCAGATGGCGTGTTCTGTCCCTTTCCTGGCCTTGCAGGCAGGCCTTCCCAGCAAGGGTTCAGGAGAGCTGAGGGTCCCCCACTGCCTCCTCGGAGCTGCCTGACCCCAAACTCTCTGTGCCCCAGGGGTATTTTAGGAAAATGAGGCGGAGTGGATTTCTCAGTTCCCTTGAGGTTGGGGGTTGCATCTGGAGACTTTTGGGGTCCCCAGTGATCAGCTGAGAAGGCAGGAGTGATGCTGATGATGACGAGGGGGATGATGGCACCTGTTAACTGGGTGTGGACCCCTTGCTCTTTTATACATTATTCTCAACTGATCTTTGCAATAACCCTGGAGTTGGTGTTAGCGTTATCTTCCTCTCATGGGCAGAGAAACAGGCTCAGCTCAGAGATGGGCTCAGCTTCCACAGGGCACGTGCCACCCGGATGTGGCAGAGCCAGGATGTGAGCCCAGGTTGTTGGACTTCGGGGTGTGACGGCCTCACCGGTGCTTGTCTGACATCCCCAGAGAACACAAAAGGGGCTGGCTTGGAGACAGGGTAAAACTCAGGGCAGTCAACAAACATTGGCCAACTGAATAAACGAAGGCGTGAGTACAAATGCTGGTGTAGCCCTAGGTCCCTGTTGTAATCTTAGTTCATCCTGCAACTGATTTATTGGCTTTAATTAGCCAAATAGGAGAAATGAAAACAAATAGCCACCCAGCCAGGGCCAAGGTGTCCCCACACCAACTCATCAGCACTCGGGGCCACTCTGCCAAGTGAATGAAATGCCAGTGGGATCTTGAAAGAGAGAGGCTGTGGTTGTTTTGTCTTAACTTGGGACGTCTACTTTGCGGGAATTTGTGGCAGGACATTGTAGTGGGTAGGTAGGCACCAAAGTTGGGCCAGATCCCCATACAACTCGCCAGGAGTCCTGAGCTGACAGGTGCACGTCAGCGTCAACACCTCGTGCATGTGGGGCTTCTGCAGTCTGCTTCTTCAGAAGACACTGGGTTTCCTGGATTCAATTCTGCAGGTTAATTTGAACATCTTCAGTGTCAATGAAACCTGTCCAAAAGTGTTGATTTGGGGGAATGGATGAAAACAGAGCGAGGAAAAGGATCAAAAGGGGTCAGCAATATTTGCCTGGTAGGAAAATCAGGCTTACGTTTCAGAGTAAAATAGTGAAGGGGCTCTGCAAATTATCTTGTCATTGTTCCCACAAAACTCGGGCTCTTGAGGAAATGTTTTTCTGTTCAAAAGAAAACAAAGCTTTTTTTTTTTTTTTCCCTACACCCTCCCTGAAGTCACTGAGACTAGATGGCCCTTTTGTCATGAATCCTCAGATCCTGTGTTTCTGCCGAGTGCATTTTAGTTTATCTTGTTTTTCTGTGAGGAATCGGGATTTAATTATGTTGGGAGACTCTGAGATACAGCAAAGTGTTGCTGCCTTCGGAACATGTACACACAAATGCGAAGAGCTCCTCAAGATGCACCTCTTGAGGAGCATCGTGTCGCCTCTTGGTCATGCGTGAAGTCTCAACTTCAAGGTTGCAAAAACAAAATTAACCAATTATAAACGATTCCATGACATTTTCTCCAACACAGCTCTTGGGGTAGATGTTGGATTTTCTTTGCTTCCCCCACCCCCTTCTCTTCCTTCAAAAAAGTCTTAACTAAAGAAATAACAGCTGAAAGCAGATGGTGCGGTGGGTTGGGTTACACAACTTTTTGCGGGGAAGTGGTAGACGGAGTTAAATGCATGGACCAAACTGACTTTTATCAACCATGGATTTTTAATTAACAGTGGTGTCCACTTACTGTCATTCATTATTTACTGTTTACCCACTAATTAAAAATTATGCTGCTTTTGCATTCATAAGAGCAGGGACATTTGAAATTAGATAGCATCGTTCAAATTACCTGCAGAATTAAATCTGGAGTTCCCAATTGCTCAGACCAGGCTACCGGAGCTTAAACTATGACCTGGTTGAGGCTGATGTGTTATCCTGAATCAGAGCACCAGACACAGGCCTCATGAACAAATACCATATGGACCTGTCTGGGACCTTCCAGGGAAAGTACACTCGCTGAGCACACCCATAAGTGTGGGCACTTGGTTAAGAATGTCTTGAGATCATCAAATGGTGCCCAGCATCTCCTGAGCACACATTCTGGGAGGCCCAAGATCAGGTGCTTCATCTGCATTATGACCTTGAGCCCTCCCAGGGGCAGCATGTCAGTATCTTGGCAGAGCCCAAAGGATTGACAGGTGTAATTGACACAACCACCCGTGACATGGGTTCTGTCAATGCACCCATTTTGCTGATGAGGAAACTGCAGTTCAGAGCGGTGGAGGAACTTGGCCATTGTCACTCCTCCACAGACAGATGCTTCTTAGCCAAATAAAACACAACAATACACCTAGTAAAATACACCTAACATAAAAGGTACCATTTTGGCCAGGCACGGTGGCTCACACCTGTAATCCCAGCACTTTGGGAGGCTGAGGTGGGCAGATCACCTGAGGTCAGGAGTTTGTGACCAGCCTAGCCAACATGGTGAAACCCTGTTTCTACTAAAAGTACAAAAATTAGCCGGGCATGGTGGCGCGCACCTGTAATCCCAGCTATTCGGGAGGCTGAGGCAGAAGAATTGCTTGAACCCAGGAGGCAGAGGTTGTAGTGGGCCGAGATCATGTCATTGCACTCCAGACTGGGTGACAAGAGTGAGACTCAGTCTCAAAAAAAAAAAAAAAAAAAACAAAAAAACAGGCACCGTTTTAACCATTTTAAAGTGAACAATTTGGTGGCATTAGTACATTCACAATACCATGCAACCACCACCATGATCTCATTCCAGAATGTTGTCATCACCTCAAAAGGGGACCCTGTGCCCATCAGCAGTCACTCCTGCTCCCCTCTCCTCTTAGATCTCAGCAACAATGACTCCACTTTCTGTCTCTGCGGATTTGCCTATTCTGGATATTTCATAAAGATGGAATCCCACACTCTGTGCCCTTCTCTTACCTCCCTTCCCCAGCAATTCTCCTAGATGGGTGTGGTTATTCCATTTTGCAGATGAACAGTGGAGGCTTAGAGAGGCTTCACTCCTGGGGCCACAATTTATGTTTTCTTCAAAGATCACGAAAAACGCAGTGTGGATCAAAGAGAGAAGAGGGTGGAGAAAAGATGTGAGCTTTGTAGCCAGAGCAGATGGGGAAATATCAGCTTTTCAGGTACCTTTCTTCTGGGGGTAAAAAGCAAAAGAAAAGTACTTTTTTCTCTTGTAGTCTGCTTGTTCTGAGGTTCTCGAAGCAAGGCACGAACGAACGCAGGGTGGGGTGTGAGGTGATTTTAGGCGCGACGCGAGCACTTCGTACTCCAACAGTCACGCGTCAATTTTAGAGGGTGTTAAAAGTGGCGGTAGTTATCATAACAACCTTGTACTTGCATGACCCATTTTTCTGAGGACTGAGTTTTAAAAAGGGGATTGATCTGAACTTGATATTAAAATATTAGGTATTATAATTATTTTCTTTAAATATTTTAATAAAATCATATTTAATAAGGAGATGTACAAGGGACTCGTGGGTGTGGTAAATGGCCTGAAGGTGGTACACGGAAGACGGAGGGAGGAGCAGCTCAAGGTGAACTCGTCACCTCACCTGAGGCACTCAAAAGGAGAGCCTCTGGGCGTCTCAGGGCTGCCACGACAAAGACCACACACTGAGTGGCTGAAGCAACAGGAGTCGATCCTTTCCCAGTCTAGAGTCTGCAAGTCTGAAGTTTGAAATCAAGGTGTGTGTAGGGCCTCTCCCAGCACCTGATGGCTCAAAGGTGTCCCTTGGCTTGTGGCTGCATCACGCCGGTCTCTACCCCCATCTTCCCATGGCCTTCATCCCTATTTGTGTGTTTCCTCTGTCTGCACCTGTGTCCAAATCTCCCTCTCCTTTCTTTTATAAAGGCACCAATCCCTGGATTAGAGCCCACCGTAATCCTAATCCAGTATGACTTCATCCTAAATTGATTACATCTGCAAAGACCCTATATCCAAATAAGGTCCTATTCCCAGGTACTGGGGGTTAGGACTCGAACATATCTTTTTTGGGGGTTACATTCAACCCACAGCAGGTAACAAGGGCCATCCAAAATTGAGGTCCCTCAGGTGACCCAACTATCATTCATTCATTTCTTCTCCCCAACACAAACATTTATATTTATTTATTTATTTATTTTGAGACTGAGTCTTGCTCTGTCACCCAGGCTGGAGTGCAGTGGTGCAATCTCGGCTCACTACAACCTCCACCTCCTAGGTTCAAGCAATTCTCCTGCCTCAGCCTCCTGAGTAGCTGGGACTACAGGTGCATGCCACCATGCCCAGCTAATTTTTGTATTTTTAGTAGAGACGGGGTTTCACCATGTTAGCCAGGATGATCTTGATCTCCTGACCTCGTGATCCACCCACCTTGGCTTCCCAAAGTTCCGGGATTACAGGCGTGAGCCACTGTGCCCGGCCCCAAATACTTATTAAATGCCTGTTGTATACCTGGAACTGAAATGGACTCTGGGTCTATATGGCTGCACATGATGGTCAGAATTCCTGTTCTCCTGGAGAGACTGGCATTAATCAAATAGGCTCACATGAGAGTGTAACTTCAAACTATCCCAAGTGTCTTGATGGAAATTTATACAATGGCCAACAACTTCAATGATTTCAACTTCAATGATTTCAAGTGCACTTGGTTCAACATCCAAGCTTTCTTGTGTGGCCTCTGAAGCCCTTTGAAACTGGGTGCCTTTTTACCACCAGATCATCCACCCCATCCCACCGTGCTTTTCCACTGTGAGTCCCTAGTGCTGAAAAGGCAAACCTTTGGCTGCCTTGAGGCTGTTGCCTGTGCTGTTCCATCCTCCGCTCTGTGCTGGGCTCTCCATCTTCACGGAGATCTCAGCATAAATGGCATTTCCTGGCAGCACATCCTTTCCAGGCACCCCTCTTCTGTTCACTCCATTCTCTTCTCTCCTGTGCAGCACTCATCACATCTGGCATTTATTATCTGCTTTCTGACTTCGGTTTACTTTTTTGACTTTTCATTCTGAAATAATTTCAGACTTACAAAAATGTTGCAAAAGTGGTAGAAAGGGTTCTAGTGTATGCTTTGTCCAGTTTCTCTACAGGTTAACATCTTACGCAGACATTGTGCAATGATCAGAACCAGGACATTAACATTGATGCAGTGTTCTTAATGAGTCTACAGACCTAATTCAAGTTTCACCCATTGTCCCATTAATGTCCCCTTTCTGGTCCAGCATCCAATCCAGGATCCCACATTGTATTGAGCTGTCATGTCTCCTTCAGTCTGAGACATTTCTTTTCTTTTTGTCTTCTATGACTTTGACACTTTTGAAGAGTAGTGGCTCTTATTTTGTAGTGTCCTTAGTTTGGGATGGTCTGATGTTTCTTCATGAGTAAATTCCACTCGTGTGTTTCTGGTAAGAATGTTGTGGAAGTGATGGTGTATCCTTCCCAGTGCATCATCTCAGGAGGCACACCATGGCAATCATCCCATTCCTGGTGATCTTGACTGTGATCACTTGCTTAAGGAGGCATCTACCACGTTTCTCCACTATTAAGTTACTACTTTTCTCTCTATGATTAATAATTACCTTATGGGGATATACTCAGAGATAATGGAAATATCTTGTACTTCATTATACATTTCCCCACTAATTTTAGCATCTATTGATAACTGTCAATGATTCTTGCCTACAATTATTATTGGTGGTGGTTTCCAAATGGTCATTCTCTAGTTCCATCACTCTTTCTGAGTCTGTTTTTGTTTTTAGAGATGGGGTCTCACTATGTTGCCCAGGCTGGTCTTGAACTCCTGAGCTCAAGAGATCTGCCTGTCTCAGCCTCCCAAAGTGCTGGAATTTCAGGCATGAGCCACTATGCCCGGCTCTTTCTGAGTTTATTAACTGTAATTATGCTGCAAGGATGTACTGTCCCTTCTATCCCATTTATCTTTTTATTCAATTATTATATTACTATAAACTCCTGAATATTTATTTTACCTTATTGGTTATAACACATTACTATCATTATTTATTTTGTTGTTCAAATTGTCCCTGATTTGGCCATTGGGAGCTCCTCTTATTAATCTCCGGTGTCCTTTCTGTATGTCTTTGTCATTTTGGGGGGAGTACTTCCTCATTTCCTGGTGCCAGAAGATCTTCCAGGCTCATTTTGTATTTTTTTCAGTCCCATCCCTGAAACTGGCCATTTCTCCAAGGAGCTCTGATTCCTTTTATTGGAAAATGGTGTTTAGAAACCAAGATCTGGGTGCTAGGTGTGCTCACTGCTAGTGGGCTGTCACTTTAGGCTTCTTAACTTTTTCTTTTCTCTCTCCTTCCTTCCTTCCATCCTCCCTCCTTCCCTCCCTCTTTTCCTTCCCTTCCCTTCCCTTCCCTTCCCTTCCCTTCCCTTCCCTTCCCTCGTTTCTCCCTTCCTCTCACTGTGACTCCACTACTCTGCCAGCCTCATGAGGGCTGGGTCCTCATCTCTCTTGCTCACTGCTGATTCTCCAGCACCTGGCACAGTGCCTGATGGATGCCCAATACATATTTGTTGTGTTAAGTCATGGAAAGTGCTTAGGACAATGCCTTCATATACTAAGTGCTCAATAAATGCTATTTATAATGACTACTTTTCGTTGAATGAATGAATGGCTTGTGGTCCATAGCAGCACGTGTGTGAGTTCTTTGTTGACCCTTCTCCCACCCAGAGTCAGGCTTGAAGCAGGAGGGGAGAAAGAGAAGGTTTACAGCTGTTGGGATTGCCAAGAATCTGGCTGAGGGCAAAAGGGTGATCAGTCAGGGAGTTCCTGGGGGCCTAGGCTAATCCAAGTGGGTAGAGAGGAAAGAGAAGTAGGTGAAGGGAGATTGGTGTGTAAGCATCAGATCCTGTCACAGGCTTAGATGGGCTGGGTCTGGCCTAAGAAGCGAATGCCAGGTGCTTTGCTTTAAAGCCTCTTTTCACCCTTGGAACCTGCCCTAATGAAACCAGGATCCTGACATGGTCCTGCACCCCCCAGGAAGGCTCCACTAGCTCCACAGGCACATAATGCAAGCCATAAATGTTAGCCCTGCACGTGATTTTACTGGTGCGTGTTTTCTAGTAGCCACGTTAAAAAAGTTAAAAAGAGACAGGTAAAATCAATTTTAATGATATATTTTATCTGGCTCCAAGTACTATATTTCAACATGTAACAAATACAACGATTAATGAGATATTTTATGTGCTTTTTCCCCCCCATACCAAGTCTTCAGAACTTGGTGTATATTTTATACTTATAGCACAACTCAATTTAGACAGGCCACATTTCAGGTGCCCTGTGACTACATGTGGCTGGCAGCTGCCAGATTAGACAGCAGAGCTCTAGCTCAAGGATGGAGCATGCATGTCACATTTTGCTGTATCAGAGGTTTTCAAGTTGGCTTCTGAAGACCCCTGGGGTTATTTTTGAAACAGATAGGGCAATTCAGTGGGTAGGATGTAGTCTTTGACCCAGCTTTAGCCCAAACAGTCTCTATCTGTTGCTCTGTTTTATATACTGAGGTTTGGATTAAGATTTGCTTTTTTTTTTTTTCTTAAAATGTCTGAAACCCTCTAGTTTATTTCAAAACCATCAGCTTGAGGTAATTCACCTAGAATGTTTGGACTTGGAGGAAGCTTACACATATTTTAAATAAAAATTTCAGCAATGGCTCCCCACCCAAAAAATAACCTCTCTTGATTAGAGGAGGCTGCCTTTTACAAGTGGAGATATGCTGGCTGTGACGGTGGCCCCGGCTGCGTGGCCAGTAAGCCTCAGAGACCTGCTGTGGAAACGGAGCCATCACAGCACTGCTACAGCCAAAGATGTACTTTCCAATGAAGTCACTGCACAAAAGGCATGCAGGGTTTGCATGCCTCCCCCAGAAGGCTGCAGATTGGATGCTATGACTGGATGCTGCATCAGCAAACATAGAAATATGAAGACACACTTTGCATTCTAAGGAGCCCACCCCCAACCTCTGGTGTGAATGGCTGGTCCTCAGATACCTCACATGTCTCTCATTTGGCTATAATGGAATCTCCTCATCCACCTAATCCAAGAATCTTTGTGTTCAGGGCTGGGAGGCAGGTTGGGGAGTGGGTTGGACTTTGCTATCTTGGGAAACACAGAAATGATATGCTCTAAAAAAAGCACCCTAGGGCCGGGCGCGGTGGCTCACGCTTGTAATCCCAGCACTTTGGGAGGCCGAGGCGGGCGGATCACGAGGTCAGGAGATCGAGACCACGGTGAAACCCCGTCTCTACTAAAAATACAAAAAAATTAGCCGGGCGTGGTGGCGGGCGCCGGTAGTCTCAGCTACTCGGAGAGGCTGAGGCAGGAGAATGGCGTGAACCCGGGAGGCGGAGCTTGCAGTGAGCCGAGATTGTGCCACTGCACTCCAGCCTGGGCGACAGAGCGAGACTCCGTCTCAAAAAAAAAAAAAAAGCACCCTCCACTCCCCGCAGCCTTCAGCATCCCAGCCCTTTGGAATGTGCCCTCCTCTGCTCAGTGCACTGAGAGTTGAAGGCTGCCGGAGAAAGTCAAAAGGAACTGGGTACCTGGTAGAGCAGTCCGAGGATGTGGGAAGTAGAAGGGCGTTTGGATTAAGAAGCCGAGGGTTGACAGGCGATCAGTGGGACAGGGTTTGGTTAGCTACTGGCCCCCCAGTTCTCCATGAAAAGTCTCAGGTCAGGCTGGACCACGGGATGGAGGACAAAGGTGGGCCTTGCTTGGTACCACCTGGAGAAGGTGACTGCTTCATGTTTGTGTGACATGTGCTTACGCCACAATGGAAAACACTGTGTATGAGGAAGCAGCTGGCCACTGAGGATAACTCCCTGAGGCCTCTGCTTAGCCTCTCCTGCTGAGGAAAAGGGAGTGCACAGTTCACAGAATGGGAAAGGAATCGGGGCCTGGGGAGACGAGTTCTGGCACACCAAGCCTGGCTCATAAGCTAGGTTTTTCTGTTTGTTTGTTTAGGAATGTTCCAGAATGAAAACTGTGCACATGAAAACTCTCCTTTGGCCTCATGATAATGCTAATTATTCTCACTCTGGCCGGAGCTCCCACCCAGTTGGAAACTGGAACATCCCAGCCACAGGCCAGCTGCTTCCAAAGAGCCAAGGAAGCAGGGTGACGGATGGAAGCGTTTCCCTTTTCACCCAGATGTTCCGGTGTCTTGGAGACAAGGCCTCGTTAACTTGACTTTAGCACCTGCGTTCCCAGCTTGCACGTTGGTCTGTAGACATTATTTATACCAAACTTGGCCAATGCTGTCCACTAATGCCAACATCCCACCTGGTGCTTGGAGGAGCCGGTGAGGGGATGATGATAGCTTGTGGCATCACTGTGTAGAAGGGGTTCTGAACGTGCCCAGATCTCACCGAATGTCCTGTTGCCTGCCCTAAGGGGTGTAGTTAGGAATCAGTGTTTGCCAAACAGAATGTGTATCTGGGAGTCTCCCGTTGGACTGAACTTTTATTAGCTCTCTTGGCAGAAGGCTGAAGCTTTCATTGTTCTATAGAACAGGACTTTGGCAAGATAATCACAAGGTTTTGACACATTCAATAAGAACGAAGGTGTTCGTATACATCACGGCGAAGATCCCTCAGAACCCAGAAAGGGTGCCTGAGAGGGACTCCTGGGATGCCAGCTTGAGCAGCTGAACTCTTCATGGCCTTGGCAACTGGTTCTCCACCAGATCTTCCCCAGAGGGGCCACGAATCTTGTCGGGCCGCAGAAATATTTAGGTTTTGAGGAGAGAGGGATGGAGGATGGTGGTTTCCATTGAGTATCCTTGGATCTGAGACCTGCCCAAAGATGTCGGGGGTGACTGGGAGGAACCCCAGCGTGGGCGGAAGCACACCACTCACCGAGCTGTTCTTGGGAGCTTCCACAAGGGGGCCCTCTTGAGCTTTGGTTGGGGCGATTGGGAGCCAGTGGCGAACCCTCACCCCGCCGGCTCCAGCTTCGGCCTCCAGCCAAGGGTCACCCAGCCTCCCTCGTTCCACCCAGTCCTTGCAGAAGAAGGAGCCCACCAAGGCCAGCTCTGGTGCCCAGACTTTCTTCCACGTGGGAGATCTTCCTTTGCACTTGCCCAGAGAACGTATTTAGAGACTGAAGGCAAGGGTGAAGGGTCACCAAGCCTTGCCTCTTTCAGAGAAGCTTGCAACACAGCAAAAGCTCCAGTTGGAACCACATAAAAGGGTATGTGGGAAGCTTCATAAACAATGAAACAAGACATTCTCGGTTCCTTGGGCCTCTCCCCAAAGACACATATACGGGGGCCTTTGGGTCAGCTGCGACAGGAAGCACTGAGATTTTAAATGCAAGAAAATTATTGTAATTTAACAAATCAATTTTTCTTACATTGTGTTGAGATTAAGTTCGTGGTCTCTTTCATACATTCAAAATAAGATATTTCCCTAGAGTGCAATTTTGTGGGAAAACCTACATCATGTTTCGAAAAACCCATTTTGCTAGGAGTTACCAGATTTTAAGATAGATGGTAATATTTAATTATTGCACTATTTTACCGTGTAGAAAATTAGTGTGCTTTCGGAGTTTCAGGAGAAAGACCGGCTATAAGTCCGAACCCTATTTTTAAATTACCATACAAATAGAATCCCAAAGATGCAAATATTGGCTTAAGTGTTGCAGACAAGGTACAGGAAAACGTGTTGGCTTCCTAAATGTTAAATAAACAGGCTTGTAATTCTCACCTTCCCTCACGACCCTGGCCCAGCTGTGCTCTTACCCTCGGAAGAGCGTACCTAGCTCAGGAAGGGGACAAAGCGGTGCTAATTGGATGACCACAGCGGGTGGGTCATCAGAGTATCATGGTTACCACCACAATAACAAGACGCACGTTTTTGGTAAAGCTCTGGAGTCTTCAAAGCCCACATTCATGGATCTGCTCGACCCTTATCACAAACCTTCCAGATAGGGGTGATGACTGCCCCCATCTTACAGACCCCAAAACGGAGGCTCAGAAGGGAAAGCCTGTCAGTATCTTGCTTCTGTCACACAACCCGCAGGTGGAGAGGCCCAAATTCAAAACCGGGTCCGGTAACTGTAAACCTCTAGCCTCCTTCCATCTGCACTTACAGCTCCTGGTCTTGGCTCGACATTTATTGAGCACCTACTGTGTGCTTGGCCATGGGGTTGCAGAGCAGAGAGGCATCTGCAAGGGCTCAGGGTCTGACATTCGAAGCCAATTAATTCTGCCCAGTACTGGTCCAGTTTACCAAAGGGAGCTTGAAGAGAAGAGGCCAGAGGGGCCCCACTGCCTATGTGTGCCTTGAGGTCTTGCAAGACAAGAAGCTGCTTGACAGATGGAAAGAGCTGTAATGGGCACTCCAGGCAGGAGCTGTAAAGGTAGCAGGGAGGTGTGAACCAGCAGAGAGAGATGGAGGAGGATGTAATTAGTCCGTGTGTGATGGTGGCGCCGTGGGGAGGGTTGTCATGGGGAGAGCTAGAGAAGCACAGAGCGGCAGGTGCGGAGGGAGGCCTTGCCGCTGCTTCTTGGGGCTGGAATGTTCTCCAGGAGGTGGTCAGGGGGCTTGCAGGGGGTGAGATCAGGTGTATGCTTTGGAAAGCAGTGTTTTCTACGCTGGCTGTGCCTCCTAGGTAGAAGTGCCCACCATTCCAGGGGTCCATGGTGGACATTTTACACTGGATTAATTTCATGTCTATTTTGACTCAATTCAATAACTGACACGTCAATCCTGGGTTGCTGCTAGGATGAGGCTAAGGCACAGAGGGATAGATTATTTTTAAAAATAAGTTAAGTGAGAATGAGCTAGCTGATGTGGAGAGAAATGTTGACTCAATTACAGAACAGTAATAATCAGATGTGGCCAAATGGCCAGAATGGCACCTGGTGACAGGTGGTTGGAGGCCCAGTCTCTAAGGCCCCCGCTGGCTTGAGTTAAGGATGATGTCGTGCACATTTGAGGGCTGGGGAAGGAGGGACTTGAGAGGGCCTGTGGGTACCAATTCAATTCCTGAGTGAGGAGGTGAGGCTGGGGCCAAAGATGGGGAGGCCACCTTAAGTAAGGTGAAGTGGGGTGCAGCTCCTCAGCCTGGGACATGGGAAGGATGGGGTGCAGGTATCTGAGATAGAGAACTGGGGAGGAGTGTCACGTTTAGGGGGTACATTTTGAGCATCTAGGGAGGGCACCCAGCTGGGCCCAGTCACCTGTCCACACAGCACCCAGGGACGATAATGGGCTGGAGAAGCTGGCTCCTGGAGAGGCAGAGTCCCTAGGGAAGTGGCTCTAGGGAGAAGGCTGAGCAGAGGCCAGGGGAGGGGGCACAGTCAGAATGAGGAGCAAGTTGTTTGATAAGGAGGGTTGCAGATAAAATGCAGGATGCCCAGTTAAATCTGATTTCCATACACACAACAAAAAACATGTTAGCATCTGTTTGTCCCTAATATTGCATGGATGAGTGTAGCAATTTGGCTATGGACAGAGAAGAGAGTCAAAACCAGGGAGATGTGTGAGATAGATTGTGCTTAATGGTTTAATTATTATTTTTATGTAAGTCCTTTTATGCCATACACAGGGCAAAAAAAATAAATAAATCAGAAAATGCAGAAAAGCACAAAGATGATTTAAAAGCACGTCCACAGTCGCCTAACCCAGAGTGAACTGCCATTAACCTGCTGGTATACGTTACCCTCCATCTTCTAGAGTCTGGGGATGCCAAAAGGCACAGCACAGGGACTCTGGTCCCCTCTGAACTTCCGTCTCTACAACAATGCCTGGCCCACGGTAGGCGGGCAATACATTTTTGTTGAATGAATAAGTAAATCTTTCTAGGCTTTTTTTTTCTTATACATACATACCTGCATTTATCCAATTATCATTTGTGTAAAATGGGGTCATCCTATACCTATTGTTTGAAATCTATTGTTTTAACTTAATAATAGGTTTAGCGATCTTTGTGGAAGGTTGTTTTTTTTTTTTTTTTAAGACTGTGGGGACTAACACACATTCACACATTCACAATCTGCAGTGGAGGAATCAGAGATGATGCAGGGGCAGAAGCAGGAGATGTAATAACTCAGGGAGGCCAGTGCCCTAATCAAGAAGAGTCCGATAAAAACAGGCAAAACTCTTCAAACAAAAGCAATACGTGGCTTGCAGTGGAATTTTCAAAACGTATAAAAAAAGGTGTAAAATGAAAACTGCAAGTCTCTTCCTACCCTGAAGCCTTGGTTGCTTCCTTCAAACAGAATCACTCTAACAGTTCTTTGTGCATCCTCCCAGAAAATGGTTTCATGCCGATCTCTGCTATTAAAGTTTTTTTTTTTATAAATGCAATGTTTCTATCTACATCGTTTTGCATTTTGCTTTTTACACTTAAATTGTCAGAGATAGTTTTCCATCTCAGACTTATCTCTTATGGAAAAGACAAAATAATATTCTATTATTTAGATGAATCTTGATGTAGCTAATCAAGCCTCTGTTAATGGTCATTTAGGTTGTGGTACACACACACACACAGTTATCAAAACAACAATACATTGGACATCCTTTTAAATATGTCTTGATATAAATATTGTGGGTCTCCGCTGGAGAAATTCTTAACAGAAAAATTGAATGTGCATTAACATGTCAATAGATTTGGCCAAATTGTCCTCCAAAAATACTGTTTCAATTTATCTTCCATCAGTGATGTACAAGAGTGCCTGTGTCCTTAGATCTTGGGCCACACTGGATATTAGCAAATATAGAAAGCAAAGTTTTCATTTTTACAAGTCTAACATATGAATATTGGAAGGGAAATGACAAGTTAATGAAGGTTTGTGGTTAATCACACATTTTTGTGCCAACAAATAAACAAGGAGTGCAAGTTAATCAGCATATACTCCATTAACTTGGATTCATACCCTTCTGTTTATTTTCACTGCCATCACTCTGGCTCAAGTCACCATCATTTTTCAGATGAAAGGCTGACAGGGGCCTCTCGCTGTTTCCCTGGCACTCACTCTAGCCCCTGTAATTCATTCTCCACGGAGCAGCAAGCATGATCTTTAAAAAATGCAAATCAGCATTCTGCTTCTGCAGTATAGCTTATCTGAATATTCTGAGGGCCTTCCCCACTGTGCCTAACTAGATTTGGTATAAATTATACTTTTTCATTAAGTAGGGAAGCCTCTGAGTTCTCTGGCTCCCAAAGTGAACTTAAGGGGGGCCTGTAGAGCCCCTCCTGAGAACAGATGTCAATGTCTTCTTTGACTGTGGTATGAGGTTGGGCAGACAAGGGGCTAGAGTGGTTCCAAGCTGCTGATTCCCCTGGCTCCTGGGAGAAGCAAATATAAATAATCCCTAGAAGAAAGCGTTATTATTTTCAATTTTAAGATTTTTCACAGATTAAGACCAAATAAATATGAGTTCTCAAAGGTCCCCCAATACACCAGCAAACAATCCACTATGGAGTAAGAGTTGACAGAAGCAAAAAATGAACATCTCATGAATATCAGATATTGGAATTATCTATCACAGAATATAGAATAATATTACATGAAATGTTTAATAAAATAAAACATGGAATTTAAAAATTGAGCAAACAGCATGAGCCTGTAAAAATGACCAAGTAGATCTGGAAAATGAACAAATAAAACTTTGAGAAACAAAAATAACATTGTTGAAATAAGAACTTAGTAGCTGGTTCAGGGAGCAGATTAGACACTGTTGAAAAGGAGATTAGTGAATTGGAAAATAAATGTAAAGAGATTACCCAAAATTTAGGAAAAAAAGAGAGGGGATGCAAACTAAGACAAAGAGGTTAAGAGACATAGGAGCTATCATGAGAAAGTCTAACTAATGTCTTCCATGAAGACAAAAAAAAAAGAAAGGGTAGAGGAGATGCAATCAGTGAAGAAGAATGTCTAACAGTTTTCCAGAAGTGATAAAAGACACCAAACTACTGGAAGCACAGTGAGTACCAAGTGGGATTAAGAAAAATCCAAAGAGATAAACACTTGACCCTGCAAAGCACCAAACAGAAGTAGCCACCAACCTAGATTTGTGTACCCATCAAAATACTCTTTCAACAACAAGGGCAAAACAAAGAC
The DNA here is from genome assembly GCF_009828535.3 of Hylobates moloch. Classification (NCBI taxonomy): domain Eukaryota; kingdom Metazoa; phylum Chordata; class Mammalia; order Primates; family Hylobatidae; genus Hylobates; species Hylobates moloch. Next base: position 3,018,001 of record NW_026652309.1, on the reverse strand, counting down.
ATTTTCAAATAAACAATACTGAAAGTGTTTATCACTCTATGCTCTATTAAATGACCTTCTAAACAAAGGAATTTATTAAGAAGGAAAATTTACTGGAGGGAAGGTTTTTTTTTTTTTTTTTTTTGAGATGAAGTCTTGCTCTGTCACCCAGGCTGGAGTGCAGTGGCACAATCTTGGCTCACTGCAACCTCCGCCTCCCAGGTTCAAGCAATTCTTCTGCCTCAGCCTCCCGAGTAGCTGGGATTACAGGCACACACCACCATGCCTGGCTAATTTTTGTATTTTCAGTAGAGACGAGGTTTCACCACGTTGGCCAGGCTGGGAAGGTCTTAGTTTTAAGAAGAAATAACAAGCAAAGAATTGGAAAATGTAATTCTTTAAATAAAGAAATAAAATGATACCCTCTAATTTTGTGGGGTTAAGAAAAGAGGAAAAGGACAGAACAGAAATACTAGAAAACAGAAGTATGTAATTTGGAAGATAAATGATTAGGTTGGTGTTCTAAATTTCTTGCATTAATCAGGAAAAGAGTTAAGATATTATAATTTCAAGAATTAGCTGCTAAAATAATAGCATTGTGTAACTTCCAAACCAGAAGAAAGATAAAGTAATAGGAGTAAGTATAAATGAACTAATTCCTTAAATATTAAAAAAAAGCAAGAAAGGAGGAAAAGAGCATAAAAAGTATAGTTTGTGGGAAATAAAAGATGGTTAAAAACAAATATGAAAAAATGTAAATAGATTTAATTACCAATTAACAGAGATTATCTAATTGGATTTCAAAACCCCTAGCTATGTGTTATTTATAACAGACATACTTGAATTATAGGGACACAGAAAGTATGAAAGTAAAATAATTCATAAAACTTGCAAAATACTAAGTAAAAGGAAACTGGGTGGCTACATCAAAATCAGGTAGAGAAAGATATGCAATAAAAAGCAGTATTAGGGATAAAGGTGGTCACTCCACAAAAGGTCCAACCTGCCAAGAAAAGATAGCCATATCAGAACATACAAAGCAAACATTGCTATAGCTAGAGGGAAATGTTGACAAATCCATCATTATAATGGCATAGTTTTGCACAACTCTTCTGATTATTTATAGACCAAGTAGACAAAAGATCAGTAATGACACAAAAGCTTAAAAAACACAATGAACAAGTTTAATTCCTTTCATATATATGTGCGTGCCTGTGTGTGCATCTGTGTGTGTGTGTATGCATGTGTGTTGTGTAAGCATAGTGTATACAGTGGTCCCCCCATGTGCGGTTTTGCTTTCCATGTTTCAATTACCTGCAGTCAGCCACGATCTGGAAATATTAAATGGAAAATTCCAGAAATAAACAACTCATACGTTTTAAATTGAGTGCTGTTCTGAATAGCAGATGAAATCTTGCACCATCCTGCTGCACCCCACCCAGGATGTGAGCCCTCCTTTTGTCTAGTGTATCCACATATACACTACCCGCCCTATACAATGCAATAATATGAAAAAACACAGTATACATAGGATTTGGTATTATCCACAGTCTGAGACACCCACTGGGGGTCTTGGAATGCCTCCCCTGAGGATAAGGGGGGACTATTGTACACACACACTCACACACACATACATATATATTACTGTGTCCAATAATTAGAGTGTGAACATTCTTTTCAAACACATATGCAACATTTACAAAAACTGACCCCATACTAGGCCATACAATGTCTCAACAAATTCAAAGAATTGGTATTATACAGGCTACAGCTCTGATTGCAAGGCAAATAAATGAAAAGCCAGTAATAAAAGTATTTCAAACATTTCTATGTGTTTGGAAATTAAGAAACACTTCCCAAACACTCAGGCATCAATAGAGAAATCAAAATCAAAATCAAAAGAACACAGATCTTAGAACTAAGCAAAAAGTGAAAATAGTACACATCAAAACTCATGGAATGCAGACAAATCAATACTTTGAGGTAAACCTATAGGCTTATGAGCATATTGTTAAAAGAAGAAAGCCTAAGAATTAAAGATAACCATCCAATTTAAGAAGTTAGAAAAAGAAAAATCGAGTAAGCCCAAATAAAGGAGAAGAAAAAAGCAGACGCTAATAAAATAGAAAACAAAGCTAGAAGAGAGAATGAACAAGGTCCAAGTTGCTTCTGTGAAACCCCTGAGAGATTAGCTCAACCTCTGCTAAGACTGATCAAATAAAAGAAAGAAAGGAAAGGAAAGAAGAATGGGTGAGCAGGGGGAAAAGAGGAGAGGAGAGATTAATACTATTGAGAATGAAAAAGGGACAAAACTACAGATCCAGCAGGTTTTTATAAAAAAAGAAGTTTATGATCCAATGTGTATGTTTATAACCTGAATAGTTCTGTAACTGTTGAAGAAATTGGGGAGTAATTTAAAAATCTGCCCCCCTCCCCAAACATAAACCAAACCAACACCAAACAACAAATAAACCAAAACAAACAAACAAACAAAACCAGGAAGGCCAGGTGCAGTGGCTCACGCCTGTAATCCCAGCACTCTGGTAAGGCTGAGGCGGGCGGATTGCTTGAATCCAGTTCGAGACTCCAGCCTGGGCAACATGGAGAAAACCCATCTCTACAAAAAAAAAAAAAAAAAAAAAAAATTAGGGTCAGGCGTGATGGCTCACACCTGTAATCCCAGCACTTTGGGAGGCTGAGCCAGGCAGATCACGAGGTGAGGAGTTTGATATCAGCCTGGCCAGCATGGTGAAACCCTGTCTCTACTAAAAATACAAAAAATTTAGCCGGGTGTGGTGGCGGGCACCTGTAATCCCAGCTACTTTGGAGGCTGAGGCAGGACAATCGCTTGAACCCGGGAGGCAGAGACTGCAGTGAGCCAAGATCCCGCCACTGCACTCCAGCCTGGGCAACAAGAGCGAAACTTAGTGTGGAAAAAAAAAAGAAAAGAACAAAATCACTCCAATTTTACATAAACTTGTCCAGAAAGTAGAAAAAGGGTGCAATCTCCAACTCACTCTGTGAGCTCTTAGTATGAACGGCAGATCTAGGTTTTGTAGAGCCTGAAGTTTATTCAATTTTGGGGGCCCTCTTAAGAAAAAGAATGGAAATTCATACAAAAATTCAAAATTGGCATAAAAGTAAATATTTAGAATGGGGAAAATAACAATAAATTACAAATTTTATAAAGCTGACACGTACCACAAACACAAAATTCAGAGAACTCGTATATTACTTTTATTACTCAATAACTTGAGTCTTCTATGATAATGTTTTCCTACATGTTTTAGATTGTGTTGGCTTTGCCTCTTCATATGACAGATTTCATATTTTCATTTTCTATGGCAAGAGTAGAAGGGCCACTTATTCTTTCTTCTTCCTTTGTTGATTAAAAATATTTTTTGCTATCAATCATTCAGAAAGCTTCTTTTTCAGCTTAACAACTCATTATTACAATGTCATAAGTTTTTAGGATTATCAAATTTGGAAAACTTCTCTGAAGTTTCTTTCATGTATAAGCTATGAGATTTGCGACAACTCTCCCTAGACCAGCTTCTGGTTCTGCACATTTCACGGCTGTCTCTCCACTGCCCCATGGTTCTAGTGATTGGTGCTGAGGACACATTCATGGTGCACCTTCACGCCATGACAGTGGGCAGATAGGACAGTGAGAAGCAAGGGTATTCGGGGAAGCCTGTCCCACACTGACCTCGCTAGCGAGAACTTAATGACACATGGAAGTGGCAGCATAACACACAAACTTACGGCACTAACTAAAAGAATTCCCAAATCAACCTCTCCATAAGCTGATCCCCCAAGTGCCAGCGGTCACTTCAACATTCACAGCAAAAGGCAGAGTGTGAAGAACCAGTGAAAGAACCAGCCAAAGACAATGTGGGAAGAGACTGTCTCTTCACTGATAAATGTTGAAATATGCTATGTTTTCAAAAACTTAAGTCCATGTGAACACATTGCTAGGGTTCTCGCACTCTATACCCTTCCGGGTTTTGGAAAGCACTCTTGCAAGACCGAGACCTGAATCCTTTTGAGGGCAGTGTGAAAAGGAAAAATTAAGGACAGTATGAGAGAGGAAAGTTATAGGCCAATCGCATTTATGGACATGGTTGCGAAAGTCGTAAATAAAATATAAGTAAATGGAATGTAAAGATAACACGTTATGTCCATGTTGGGTCTATCCTAATAATGCAACTCATTAACATTAGAAAAATCTGTAAATATCTTTGCCACATTCACAGATTAAAAGATCTTTCCAAAGATGCGGAAAATGCATTTGATAAAATTCCAAACCCATTCATAATTTAAAAATGAGAAATCGTTTGATATGTATCTATGCTGATTAAGGGCATTGTGTACCAAAAAAGCCTATTCTAAATGATATTTCTTAGTGATGAAATTCTGAACTTCTGAGATCAGGAATAAATAAGACAAAGATGCCTCCGTCACAATGAATGACAATGACTTTCAACGTTTTACTGACAGTCCTTGCAGCAAAACAAGAAAAAGAAATAAAAGGTATACGTATTTTAAAAGAAAGAAAATGATCACTATTTGTAGATAATATGATTGTCTATGTAAAAACTCAAAATCTACAGACAAATTATTAGAAATAATGAGAGCATTTAGAAAGATGGCTGGATAAAAGAAATCGATATGTAAGAATCAATTACATTTTGTAACAACACATAGTTGTGGGGAGGGAATATATCATTTACAACAGTAGTAAAAAATATAAGATACCTAGGAATAAATTTTATAAAAATATGCACGATGTGTTTGGAGAAAATTATTAAAATTTCTCGAAAGACATTAAAGATATAAATAAATGAAGTGAGATATATTCAAGGATAGACAATATTAAGAGATGTCTACCTTCTACAAACTGGTTCACAGGTATAAGAGATTCCAGTCAAAATCCCAACAGGTTATCTTATTTTTTTGAGATCTTGAGAAGATGGTTATAAAATGTATATGAAAGAGCAAAGGTGTCAGGAATTGAAAAACAGTAAGATATAGGGACATGTTGTATCAGAGCTCTTATGAGATTTATTGAAACTCGAGTAATTGTAGCATTGTATATTCTGTGAAAAGATAAACAAATTGACCAAAACAACAGAACAGAGAGCTCAGATGGTGACTCCTGAGATTTACAGAGGCTTGCTAGATGACAGGATTGCTGCTAAGTGGAGAAGAAAGGGCTGGTCAAGAAATAGAGCCAGGACAATTGGTTATCCCCGTGGAAAGGAAAAGAAGTCGGTTCATACCCGCAAATCAACTTCCAGTGGTGGGGGGGAATACTTAAATGTACAAAAAGGTAAAATGCTAAAGCTTTTAGAAGAAAATGTAGAAGAATATCTTATGACTGCGAGCTAGCAAAGGATTTCTTAAAATGCACAACTGCAAAAAGCACAGAAAGACAAGCTGGTAAATATGATCCTATTAAAATGAGGAACTTCTGTTATTCAAAAGATATCATAAAGAGAATGAAAAGACATCTACAACACACACGACCAACAGAGGATTAAGATACAGGATGTGTAAAGAAGTCCTCCAAATCTTAAGGAGAAGATAAATCATACCAGAGAAAAATAGATGTTAAGACACAAGCTGGTATTTCACAAAAGAGGAAATGAGAATGGTAAATGAAGATATATAGAGACGTCAAATGCATTAATAGTCAGGGCCGTGCAAATTAAGACCCAATGAGGTTATATTCTCTACACATTGGATTAGCAAAATTTATGAACTGCAGAAATAGCAAGAATAGGTGAGGACCAATGGGAACTCTGCCCATGGGAGCATAAATTGGGATGAGTACTTAGTAAAATTACTTTTGTAAGTTAACTTTATAGGCATTTACAGCATGAGATCAGTGGTTTACAAACATTTTCTGTGAATCACAATCAAAAATACATCTTACATCACCATCTGATATCTACGCCTGTGCACACACATGCACTGACACATACATACACAGTGCAAACGTGCACAAACACATACACATGCACTCACACAATGCAAGCATACACACACATACACATGCACTTACACACAATGCAAGCATGCATACATGCACAAACATGCACTCACACACAATGCAAGCATGCACACACATACACATGCACTTACATAAAATGCAAGCATGCATACACACATACACGCACTCACACACAATGCAAGCATGCACACACATATATATGCACTCAC
>NW_026652309.1:2984688-3011787 GCF_009828535.3 Hylobates moloch | reverse complement strand
CACTCACACACAATGCAAGCATGCACACACATATATATGCACTCACAGTGCATGCACACAGGCACATAAACATGCGCATAATGGAAACAAAAGTTTCAGGAAACAGTCTTGGCTCTTACTATGAGACATCCACTCCCAAGTATTCTCTTCTCTTTCATTAAGAAAGGACACTGGTTGGGCCCCACTAATGTGAGTCATGAGCCATTAAGAGATCATGACTATGATTTTGGTAACTCTTGCACATTTACACCCAGCAACAAGTCCAAGAAGGTTCCTAAGAGCCTTATTTGTAAAAGCCAAAAGCTAGAGACAAACGAGATGATGGTAGATAGAAGAAGAGAAAAATAACTGGCGGCTTCCTCACACATTGGAATATTATCCAGAAGTGAAAATGGAGGAACTACAGCCACAACTAATAGTGTGCTCACACCTTAGAAACATAATATCGAGTGCCAAAAGCAAACACAGGAGAATACGTACAGTGAGCTATGACTTTCATCAACCTCAGGAACAAGCACAGCTAAAAAAAAAATACCCTGTTTAGGAGGGACCTGTACCCTGAAAAAAAAACAAGGAAAAGATAAACACAAAATTCAGAAAGGGAGAACAGGTGAGTGAACAAAGACATGGGCAACGCTGTGGTTTTTGGGGTAAGGGCTGGGCTCACCGGGGTCCACGTTACGTTCACAGCTGACCTTTAACAACACGACACCAGAGTTAGGGGCATCAATGCCCCACACAGTTGAAAATCTACCGGTAACTTTCAACTCCCCCAAAACCTAACTACTAGTAGTCTACAGTTAACCAGAAGCCTTACTGATAACATAGTCAATTCACACATATTTTATATACAATATGTATTATATACTGTATTCTTACAATAAAGTGAGCTAGAGAAAAGAAAATGTTATTGACAAAATCATAAGGAAGAGAAAACATATTTAGTATTCATTAGGTGGAAGTGGATCATCATAAAGGTCTTCATCCTCATCATCTTCACGTTAAGTAGGCTGAGGAAGAGGAGGGGCTGGTCTTGCTGTCTCAGGGGCAGCAGAGGCAGAAGACAATCTGGGGATAAGTGGACCTGGGCAGGTGAAACTCATGTGGTTTAAGGGTCAACTGCGTTTCTTTTTTCTTTTCTTTTCTTTTTTTACTTTTCTCTTTTCTCTTCTCTTCTCTTCTCTTCTCTTCTCTTCTCTTCTCTTCTCTTCTCTTCTCTTCTCTTCTTTTCCTTTCCTTTCCTTTCTTTTCTTTTCTTTCCTTTTTTTTTTGAGTCAGGGTTTCATTCTGTCACATAGGCTAGAGTACAATGGGATCGGCTCACTGCAGCCTCAAACTCCCAGGCTCAAGCCATCCTCTGGCTTCAGCCTCCTGAGTAGCTGGGACTACAGGTGTGCACCACTGCCACACTCAGCTAATTTTTATTTTTATTTTTAGTAGAGATGGGGTCTGGCTATGTTGCCCAATCTGGTCTCAAACTCCTGGGCTCAGTGATCTTCTTGCCTCGGCCTCCCAAAGTTTTGGGATTATAGGTGTGAGCCACTGTGCCCGGCTGTCAACTGTGTTTCAAAGTATACATATACTTTGTAGTCCTCAAATATCTAATAAAAATGCACATTTGATCAAGTCAGTCCTGTTGAAAGCCCCTTCCATTCCGAAGTCCTACGAGCCCCGTACTTTGCCTGTGATTCTTGTCTCACGATCTTCTCCTGGCATTCTGTACCCACTGAGCACCTGGCAGTCCCTTGGCCATGCCCCACATGTACCCACCCTGGGGCCTGTGCACTTGCTGGTCTGTCTGCCAGGAATGCTCTTTTTGGGCCTTCTGGCTCATTCTCCTCCTTCAGCTCAAGCGTCTCCTCTTCAGTGAGAACACCCCCCATGACCTTGTCTCAAGGTGGTTCCTCTGGTGTCCCCTGGAGCCTGCTGCCCCCTGCACTCCTCCATAAACAAAAGTGGGGTCCTTTCTGGTCACTGCCTGCTGGACACTGGCCCCAACTGGTGCAGATTGGATGCTTAGTGCTCACATGCCTCCTTCAGCCGAAGGGAGGGCTGAGGACACCTCTGTCTAGTGCCGTACCTGCCAGAGTCACACAACAATATGGAGCACTAGGACCAGTGGCCTAGTTTGAGGGCCCAGTGCAAATTGAAAATACACGGCCCCTTGTTCAAAAAGTTTTAAGAATTTCAAGACGATGATGGCAGAGTGTTAAGGCCAGTGTGGGGCCCTTCTGAGTGTGGGACCGTGTGCCTGACTGCACGGATGGTGTGCCCAGGAAGCCTGCCCTTGGGGCCAGATGGAAGCCTTATCAAACGCTGCAGGGCTGGGGGCCACAGTGGCTTGGCCTTAGTCTAAATGGGTCTGACCTTCTAGGCCGAGCTGCCTCCTTGAGCCCCAGGACACACTTGCTCTTCAACCCACCTGTGCCCCGAGGGCAGGGACCTCGAATGCATCCTCCAGAGGTTGAAGCCCAGGCTGAACCCAACACATCTAGGTTGGAACTCAGGCCCTGCCCCTTCTGACTGAGGTGGCTTTGGGTAAGAAGCCTCGGTGCCCTCGTCTGTGGCGGGGTCAGAGACATGTTGGGGGGAAAGGGGTGAGGTGGGTTGAGAGCCTCACGGGGGGGTCGCACACACAGGAAGGTGTGACCCATGCCAACACCACCTCCTATAGCAACACAGAACCAGAAACCTGTGCCTTCCACACTGCGCTGTGGCCTGGCACCTGGCTGGGGTCCCCGCATGCCCTTGTCTCCCCAGCCACTGCCAGGGCCATCAGCGGAGTGGGACCCAGCCTCCCCACCCTCCAGCCTTGAGGTCCCCAGGTCCCCCTATCCAGGCTGGGCCCCTGTGCCCACATCCCCCATCCCTGGCCTGAGTGACAGAGGGGGCAGTGGCTGCGCTTGAGGCCCTACCCCATTGAGGTTCAATGACACACCGTCTTTAGGATAATTTTTATGAGCAGACGAGAGCAGGGGTGTTTCTATTCAGTCCACTTTTCCTAGGGTTAATGAGTTCAGGTTGGTTTTCTGAATCCTAAAAAGGCCTTTTTGTGTGCACAGCAACTGCTTTATTCAGCCATAACCTGTGCCCAGCCTGGGTCAGCCATGGGAGAGGCTGGGGAGGGACTGTGACAGTGGGGTCAGAGGGGCTCGCAGTGGACGGGCAGCCAGGCCCCAGGCAAATGGTCCTGTGGGTGCCAGGGGGCACCTGCTGTGCTTGCCAGAGGCTGTAGCAGCCCCTCAAGGGCAGGTGCCAAGCTGGGGCAGGGTTGTGGCCCAACGAGACAGCCCGGCACCTGCCCCCAGGCCAGGCAGGGGGACAGACATTGCTCAGATCATCTCATGGATGAAAACAGAATGACAAATACTGACTCAAGGCTTGGAGGAAGCCCAGCGAGGGGGCTGCCTGAGGCTGGGAGCTCAGAAGGCCCACCTGGGAAGCGACAGGGGAGAGAAAGGTGGGCCCCGTGGGCCTGAGCAACGGCAGGTGCAAGGGTCCCGAGGTGAGTGGGCTCCACGTGGCCGAGGAAGACACAGAGCTAGTGTTGGGGGTCAGCATGGGGCAGACAGGCCGGGAGGGTGCAGGGGCCAGAGCACGCCCTGAGGCTCAGGTGAGCCGGGCCGTTTGGTCTTTATCCCGACACCAGAAGCCCTTGGGGTGTTACAGGCAGAAGCTGCAAGGAAGAATGGAGCTGTGCGTGGGAGAGTGGAGGAGGGCCAGGGAGACCCTGAGGGGATGCCCCTTAGGGGGCCAGGCCAGGGTGGGTGAGGCCTGAGCCTGGCATGGAGGAAAGGGACCCCCTACGAGCGGTGCTGAGGACGAGTGGTCAGTTAGACTCCGGCCAGTGTCCAGTGAAATAAAAAACAAGTAACTCAAACTATGTAAAAAAGAAAATTCACGATGCAAATCTGCATATGTATATTAGAAGGTCTGAACTTGCAGACACTAGCCAGTGACAGGGGCCCTTTGAGGAGTGAGGCCATGCAGGGGACAGCTCGAGAAAGACAGGGCTCCAGGGTCAGCAGCCTGGACACCAGAGGTCACAGGATGGGGGATGAGGAGGGGGTTGGCGGGCCTATGGGAGCTGGTGAATGGGGCCTCCTGGGGGTGAGGGGGCACGCAGCGGGTGGAGGCTGAGGGGCAGATGCGGGTTTCAGGGAAGGAAGCTGTAGCAGGACCGAAGCCTTAGGCCTGGCCACAGCTGCCCTGGAAAGTGGGTTCTCCCTGGGGGAGTCTCCCTGCCATGGGGAGGGGGCCCACTAGGAGGCCCAGGGAACGATGCCTTGCATCATGTCCACAGATGGGGTGCTAAAACAAGACGAATCTACATTCTTGTCCTGCTGGAGGCCATGAGTCTGGGCTCAAGGTGCAGGCTGGGTTGGTTCCTTCTGAGGCTGGGCTGGGATTGTTCCAGGCCTTTCTTGTGGCTTGTAGATGGCCACCTTCTCCCTGCGTCTCTTCACATTGTCTTCCTTCGACGCAGGTCTGTGTCCAAATGTCCCCTTTCTATGAGGATACTCGTCATGCTGGATGAGGGCCCACCTGCATAGCCTCATTTTAACTTGATGACCTCTGCAAAGACTCTGTCTCCAAATGAGGTCACACATGCTGAGGCCCTGGGGGTCAGGACTTCAACATATGGATTTGGGTAGGGACACAATTCAACCGGCAGCACTGACTGAAGATCACACGGCTGGTGGAGAAGGGACCTCGTGCAGCCTCTATTAATAGATTCTCATATTAAAAGAGAAGTCTCATGCAGAGAAGCAGAATTCCCTGTACACACACCTCAATCATTTCTCTCCCTTCTCGGCAGCAACGACTGTTATCGGTTTGTGCATCTCTCCAGATCTTTTCCTGTGGGGGCATATGCATAAATATATGTCCCGAGGAGGGGTGCAGTAGCGGGCTGTTTTTAAAATAAAATTTAAATCCCTGTTATGATGAAAAACCTGGCTAATGAAAATTACGTTTCAAAACAGACTGAGGCGTTTTCATGCTAACTATGGCGTTCTTTGTCTCATTTGCAATGGAAAAGTCCCTTGTTTCAAAAAAATGCATTATTAAGAGGCCTTACAATACAAATCACATTTTCCAATTCAATAGCGTACAAGGTCAGCCAAGCAAAGACAATGTAAGCTAGCTTCAAAAGCGTCTTGCTCAAGAGTGAAATTTGTTCGGAAGGGCAGCATTCTAATCCGAGCCGTGGGGTAGGCTGGTTGTGGCGTTGCTGAAATTTCAGCCTCCAAAATGAACCCCTTCGGTAATTGAGAACCTATTAAAGGAGCTTAAATGCAGTTTCAGATATTGCATTTCCTGATTAACAAGGATATAATTTCTTGAAGAAAGAAAGAAAAAAAGGATTCTGTTAATATCATTGGTTTTCCTGAATCGGCCCTTGTACAGGAAGAAAGGCCAGGGGCTGCTGGCCTGGAGGGAAGCTGATAGGGACACACTTGGGTGGGAAGAGGGTGTTGAGGGCCCGGCAGGGCAGAGGCAGGAAGCCCGGGAGAGTCTGTCTGGACTGGCCACCTGAATTCTGTTTGGACCTCGAGACCAGCTGAAGCCACACCTCCCAGCCTGATAACCTTGGTCTCCACCTGCAGTCAGCCTCCCTGGTTGCAGGTGCTGAGCTAGAGCCATCTCTAGAACATGCCTCCTCCTCCCCTGTGCAAAAGCTCCTCTGTCATTGGAGACACATCCCCATGTGCCCTCCTGGTGGGCATCATCTGCAGCCCCTGGCACTGCTTTTGGCCCCCTGAGGCCATGGGCACCTGCCTCACATCTCTTCCTCCCTTCATGGAGTCTCATCTCCATCCCACATCTGTGGGTGGCTGGTTCCCACCTTGGCTGCAGAACCCTTTAACTTCTCATTTCATCCCAATAATCAGGACACAATTTTGGCTGCTCTGATGCAGACCCACAGTAACAGTCATTGCAATGAGGTGGAAGTTGACTTTTCTGTGGGAGGGAGAGTTGGGGCCAGTGTGATGGCTCTGCCCAGGTTCCTTCTGGTGTGTGGCTCTGCCCTATCCCTAGGTGTGACCTTCATCGGCATGGTCCAGCTGAGCTCACAGCAGGTCTGTATTTCTACCAGGGGAAGGAAAACAGGGGCTGTGTGTCCTCCTGGTGGCCACACTGCTGGCCACACTTAGCTGCAAGGGAGGTGGGGAAACCTTCTACCACCTCTGGACGGCACATGCCCAGCTAAGACAGGGCTTCGCCACAGTGAGAGAGGACGGGAATGGAACCCAGGGGAAGCCTGCAGCATCCCCACACCTCCCCTCAGTTGACCACACCTATGGCGACACCTGTCTAGGAGGAATTTTCTCCTGCAATAACCCTCAGCCTCCAGTTGCTCAGTCTCTTCTCATGCTGGCCTTACCTCTGCAATTTGGTCTCAGAAATATCAATCACCCCATCCCACTTCCTTGCCCTGAAGAGCTGTTGGATTGGGCACCAGAACTGCCCTTGGACAAGCTATGGCTCCTTCCTCCCTCCATCCACCTCAGTGCCCTTCCCAAGCACGTTCATAGGAAGAGGCTCCTGGCTCCTACCTGCTCCTGCTCTGTGGGCAATGCCCCCTCACACCCTGCTTCTGCCCCAAGACAATGGAACTGCACCCTCAGCAGGAGGGCACCCCTGTGCCAAACACCCCGCCCGTCCCTGTCTCTCCTCTCTCCAGCTTCCCTCCCTAGCCCCATCTCCCTCTCTGTCTCTCTTGAGCCTTCAACCTCTTTTATTTCTCTCATAAGTATGCAAACCTGCTCCACTGTCTCTCACCCTCCCTGGCCTCCCTTTGTTCATTTACTCTTTCAACGGATATTTTGTATGTGTGCCTACTACAGACCGGGCACTTCCATCTCACACCAAGATTTAAAAAAAAAAAAAAAAAAAAGTAAATATTTTAGTTTTTAAATAGAGCCAGAGCCTAGAAAAACAAAAACAAATTCCAAAGTGCTCTACACTGAATGGCACAAGGTGAAGCTTCTTTCTCCTTCTACCCTAGTCCCTCCCTCCCAAAGCAAAAATTATTATCAGATTTTTCAGCATTTTTTCTGGGGGAAAATGCATACGTGAATTTAAAGCACTCTGTTTTGATTTTTTCACTTAATTTGTAGAGACAGTTTCCCATCAACACAAAGTCATCTTTCTACTACGTTCTCTTTCTGGCTGTAAGATGTTCCCATCTGTGGACACATCACAACAGATTCAGTCAACATCTAATGAGGGGCATGCTGGGACTCCTGGCATTTGCTACCCTCCTACCCCAAGCATGAATGTCACCAGTGGGATCCCGGGGGTCATATTCGGCCCACTCTGGGCCAAGGGCACCCTGATGGCTCTGTTTGTGTTCACCTCTCCATCCCCAGCCCCAGTCCTGCACCTGGCTCATAGCAGGTCCTTGGAAATGCTTGAGAATGAAGCTTCACAAGCTACTTGCTACATTCTTTCATTTAATCCTTTTGGCAGTGTTTTAGTGTTTTGAGATAGGGAAGTGTCATGCCCTTGCTTTAAACGAGGGGACACCAAGGCCCCTTGTCTCTCCCTGTCCACCCAGTGGCTTTCCTTTCAGCTCACACCCTCCCCACAGCCACCCATGCTCTGAGGACATCCCATCCTTCCTGCAGGCCACACCTGTGACTGCCCCTGGACATTCATCCTGGCCAAGGAAGCCACCGTCCACCAGGAAAACCCTTCACTGCACTCCCCACTAGCCAGTTGCCCAGTCCAGGGATTTTTGCCTCTTGTGGGCTCTCCAAGCTGTCCACTTCCCCCAGCCCTCCCACTCTTCCAGATGCACCACAGCTTTGGGTGAAGCCATCAATCCTGGCCACCGCCACCCGGCCTCCCTGAGGGTTAGCACTCTGCCAGGTACCCCACAGTGTGACATGTGACATGCCCACTTTAAAGATGAACCCCTGGGAACCCCTCCTTGTGGCTAAGATCTGGAATACTACCAGTCTTATTGAAACCTCCTGTCCCATCCCCAGGGGTAACTTCAGTCCTGAAGTTTGGACAAGTCATTCCCTTGAATGATTATGATGGACCAGAGAGTCTACAGTGTCTATCTTTAAATATATTTCTTTTCTTGTTTGTAAGAGCCTCTGTTGGTGGCTGAACTGTATTCTCCCCAAATTCATATGTTAAAGCCGTAACCCCCTGTACCTCAGAGCATGACTGTATTTGGAGACAGGGCTTTTAAGGAGGTGATTAGGTCAAAATGAGGCCATTAGAGTGGGCCCTAATCCAGTCTGACTGGTGTCCCTGTAAGAAGAGGAAATTTGGACACACAGAGAGACATCACTGATGTGTACCCACAGAATAATGGCCGTAGAGGGCACAGCTAGAAGACGGACACCTGAAAGCCAGGGAGGGCAGGCTCTGCAGAAACCAACCCTGCAGACACCTTGATCTCTGACTTCCAGCCTCCAGAGCTGGGCAAGAAAGAATTTCCGATTTGTGTGAAGCCAGAGAGTCTGTGTTCTTTGTTATGGCAGCCATAGAAAGCAAATACAGACCCCCCATCCAGTTCATCTCCAAGTCCTGACAGTTCCACCTCCACACGCACAGGGGAAGAGTCTCACCTCTCTCTAACCCTACAGATATAACCAAGCCACTGTCACCACCTCCCATGGATGCATTTCCATTCAGCAACCAGAGAGCCTTTTTGAGCCCGAAAACCTGCCTCTGGCTTTCCAAAGCCCTTAAGCTTGGCTGTGACCCTCTTTGTGGCCTGCTCATCCCATCCTCTTGTCCCGTTACTCTCTAGCAGCCATCCCGACTTTCCTTCAGTTGGTTCCTCTCATCCTGGATCTTCTAGCACTGGCTCCTTTTCATCTCTTAGGACTGGGCTGCAATGTGGCCTACTCGGAGAAGCCTTCCAGATACGCCCCATCTAATAGCCCACCTCCCTGGTCACTCTCCCCACTCCCTTTCTCCTCTCCTCTCACAGTACTTGTCACCATCTGCCATTGTCTTGTGTTTTTTTGTTTTGTTTTGTTTTGAGTCAGAATCTCACTCTGTCACCCAGGATGGAGTACAGTGGTGCAATCTCAGCTCACTGGAACCTGTCTCCAGGGTTCGAGCGATTCTCCTGCCTCAGCCTCCCAAGTAGCTTGGATTACAGGCGCCCACCACCATGCCAGGTTAATTTTTGTATTTTTAGTAGAAATGGGGTTTCACCATGTTGGCCAGGCTGGTCTCGAACTCCTGACCTCAAGTGATCCACCTGCCTCGGCCTCCCAAAGCACTGGGATTACAGGCGTGAGCCACCGCACCTGGCCTTTGGTGTGTTTGTTTTCTAATCTGTATGTCCTACCTCTGCCCCATCCCACCAACTAGATTGCAAGTCCCATGAGGTCTACGCCAGGCTCATTTTGTTCCCTGTTATATCCCTGGGGTGTAGAACAGTGCCAGGCACGTAGTCGGCACCCACTGAATGCTTGTTGAAGAACTGAGTACTTGAATGAAGAGACATTCTCACCACTGATTTGAAGTTATAGGACGTTATCTACAAACATAGTAAAGACATGCTTACTCATTTAAGCTCTCCTAAATTAGAATTTGAAGTAGAGAGAGAAAGAAGTTTGTCTTTGTATTTAAGCAGAACAAAAAAAAAAAAAAGAACTTTCTAAGCAAATTATCTACGTAAACAGGGAATATGTTTCACCCACTTAATAATGAAGTCCAGCAGCTCTGGTCTCAAACACTCTTAGAAGCTCTTTAGCAATAAATATGCAAATTACAAATTATTCCATGTTCTTGTTGAAGCTCTTACAGGGCTCTAGAGATTCAGGGGCCCAACCTCTCTTCCTTAGGGCCCCGTCAGCAACAATAATGAATGTCCTGGGTGGCAGTGGACATGACTCTTTATATGGGACCGGAATTCCAACTTTTCTGGAAGTCAGGCTTCCCCTAACCATCATCAGAGGCAGAAATGCACGTCTCTGAATTTCCCTAAGGCAGCATTTACAGTCCCTGAAAGGTTGGAGGTGGGGTTTCCTAGCAAAATGCAGCTAGCCACTCAATCATGTAGGTTATGATCTTCTCGGAGATTTTGTTGGTTACCTTGAAGTGATTTCCTGCAAGAGGCAGACGGAAATGCAAAAGTATTGCAAGACTGTGGGATAAACAACAAATCCAAATGCTGATCATCATAAAAGCCCAGGTACTTTCACTCACTGGCAAGTTGGTCTTAATTTCAGTCTGTGGGTTGCTGTTAAGGAAATTGGAGTCCATCAGAATTTGGTTAAAGCTGATGGGCCAAACAGTAGACTTCAGTTTCAAACTATCTAGAAACCACACCCAACCACGAAAAACACATGTTAAAGCAACTCTAATTGTACATTTCAAAGAACAAGTAATTTTGTTTTACTGTGGTCACTGGTAATTCCAGGCTAAATACAGCCATGTCGTGCTCTCCTGTATCTACACATACTTTTGGAAAAGAGTAGGGTTGGGTGTGAGCTATTGCTTTTCCTCCCTCTTTCTATATGATTTAATATTGAGGCTTGGGGGAGGCAGCTCAGATTTTGTATTTAATGCACATTGAGCTCTAGGGGTAGTGAACAACAGGGGTATACAGCACATATACTATTTAGCCAACTGTTCAGAGGGCATGGTCTCAAACTTTGTAGGCATATAGGTTAGCTGCTTTGGTTGTAAGCAACAGAAGCAACATCTGACTCATGTAAGCTAAAAAGGGACTTCTTGCATGGGCATGGATCCAAGGGATGCTCTGGGAGTGCAGTTGGTGGGAACCACTCTGCACTTCCTCCAGGACACTCCGTGGGCAGAATGTGCTTAGCTTCTGGTCACTGCCCTTAAAGTTCAAAGTCCTGGAGCAAGCATCCCATGAGCCTATCTGAAGACTGACACCTCAGGTGGAGATGAAGCACCTTGACTGACAAGTCCTCTAGGACTGGATTCAGTGAAATTCTGCTATAGCAAAAGAAGGAGGAATGGAGCCCAGGCAGGCAAAACTGGTACCTGTCCACTGCAGTTTTGTTTCTAGCAGAGAAGGACTTGAGATGGGGGAGAGGAGAGAGCAGATTGCTCAGGGCAAAGGCTTCACGGCTAATGGTACCAACAAGTAGCCCAATGCATCTCCCTGGCTTTGGTAAAGGATCCAACCTTCCCTGGCTCTTCTCTGTGATGAGCAAGAGGTCTTCTTGCCTCTGAGACAACCATGTGAACAGATTGTTAGCACCTCAGGGCCTCCGGGGAGCAGTGAGTTCTGGCCTTATTGGGTCTGGCCTTTCACGCATTCTGGATGTTTCCTGAGCAGCCATGAGTCCACCAGGCGGCAGTCTTCCCAGGCTTCTTCTTCTTCAGAAGCACCCTAGCCCAGTGGCGTCCATTTCTTCAGGTGTCAAGTGGTGATAAATAGCAGTACCTAAACCACAAGACAGTTGTGTAGAAATAATATAATGCTCCTACAGTGTTTCATAAGGGCAAGTGCCCAATGGACGTTACGTATTGCTGACATTGATCCACCCACAGCTACAGTGTAGCCTCAGTCACACTAGTGGGGTTCCAGTTCCCTGTTCTGAAGCCCCATCCACAAGACTGAGGGCACCTTTGGCAAGCACCTCTCCTCACAGCAGGGAGGGCACAGGGCCTTATCTAAACATCTGGATGTTTGGGGCCCTGATGTTCCCCAAATCCATTCCCAGGAACTTCGGTCTGCCTAAGAGCATCTGGACTACCCAGGACCCCCAGTTCTGTAGGTGATCCCACTTCTGACACCAGGACCAAGTCCTGCAGCCAGGTCAGGTTTCACTTCGCCAACCTCAACCTCTGTTACATTTCTAACCAGCCTCTCTTGCTGAAGTCCTAGCAAATTCAGGAGGTTACAAGACTGTGAAGCTGCAAACCCAGCTCTTTTCCTTGAACCCCCAGCCTCAGATGGAACTGATCCTATAGAAAATACAGAGAAAAACATAGAGACAAAGAAAGAATTTTCTCATAATCCCCCCCTCCAAGATATAACTGCTCATTTCCTATATTTTCTTTTTTTATTTAAAAAAGGATGCCTCCTCTATGAAAACATAATTAGAATCAAATATACTATATTGTGTTTCTTTTTAAATTTTTTTACAAATTATTATTATTTTTATTTTTTGTAGAGACAGGGTTTCCCTTTGTTGCCCAGGCTCATCTTGAATTTCTGAACTCAAGTGATTCTCCCACTTTGGCCTCCCAAAGTGCTGGGATTACAGGCGTGGGCCACTGTGCCTGGCTCATTGTGTTTCTTGTTCTAACATCATGTCATAAATATCCTCCCATGTCAGTCAATTTTTTTGGATATATAATTTTTTATGTATGCATAATTCCCTCAAGATGTATTTAAGTCATTGCCTACTGGTGGGTATTTAAATTTTGGCCTCCTGACCTCCCTTCCCTCTCTGGAACCCTGGATATGGTTTGGCCCTGTGCCACTCACCTTTCAACTGTTGGATGATCACATTACTTCTCAAATTCCATTCCCCAGAAACACCTGGTGCCATCCCACCCACCAGAGTGGGCCCTTTGGATACAACACTAGGCATTTTGGGCAGAATTGCAACCCTGCAAAATATATGCTGAAGTCCTAACTCTAGTACCTCAGATTGTGACCTTATTTGGAAATAAGGTCACTGCAGGTGTAACTAATTAAAATAAGGTCCTACTGGAGCAGGGTGAGCCCTAAATCCAATATGACTGGTGTACTTATTAGAAAAGGAGATGAGACACAGTGATAGAGACACACAGGGAGAAGAGGTCCACATGGCAATGGAGGTAGGAACTGAAGTGATGGGTTTAAAGCCAGGGAATGCCAAGGACTGCTGGCAAATACCAGAAGCTGGAAGAGGCAAAGAAGATTCCCTCCTACAGGCTTCAGAGGGAGCATGGCCCCACTGATACCTTGATTTTGGATGTCTGTTGTTCCAAGCCCCCCACTTTATAGTACTTTGTTATGACAGCCCCAGGAAACAAACACAAACTCCCCAAATCCCCACTTCCCAGAAGCACCTAGTACCATCCTAGCCACCAGAGTGGGCCCTTTGGATACATCCCCAGGCAAAAGCAACCTGAGTCCCCTTGCACCTCTGGAAGCAGGAATTTGGGCTTCTCACCTCTTTACCCTTCTCTATACCCCCATCTTCCTCTGACCCATCCAGACACCATTTCTGTCTCTTTCTCCCCAGCCAAGCTCCTGATATCCCAGAAGGAGAAGGTGGCCTTGTAGCCACCCAGAAGAAGAAATGTAGCAGGTCCAAAGGCTGGAATCTGTAGGGCAGTGTCCTGTCACCTTCATAAATGGTATGAGTGACATCTACTGAGGACTTGCTCTATGTCTGCTCTGCAGTGAGCTTCCCACATGGACAGTCTTTTCTACTCAAGCAGCCCCATGGGTTAAACATCATTTTGCAAAGGAGGAAACTGAGGTGTGGAGGGATTAAGTGGTGGGCCAATCAATGGAGCAGCTGGCATGTGAGCCTGGACAATTGATTTCCAGAGCCCAGCCCATTCTGCAGTCTTTGCAGATGAACAATTAGGATCCTTCTCTCTTCAGCAACTCTCAGATTAACATTTATTTGGGGTTTTAAAAAGTTGTTCTTGCTAGCATGTCTGTGGTCTCCTACTGCAATCTTCCCCATTAAGCCATGTTATATAAACAGTCAGCTCAGATGCCTCAGAGTGTGTGTGTCTCCTGGTGCCCAGATTTTGCTTTAATTCATGGTGCTTTCAAAGGCATCAGGGCAGGGAGGTATTTGCATGAACTTGGAGCTGAACTTTCACTGGAGGGTGGCAGTTGAGGCATGAAGCTTGGTGGTCCACAAATCTGGGTTGCTGGGCTTGCTGGCTGGATGACTTGAGTGCCTGGTATCTGATATGGTTTGGCTGTGTCCCCACTCAAATTTCATCTTGAATTGTAACTCCCACAATTCCCAGGTGTCATGGGAAGAGCCTGGTGGGAGGTAATTGAATCATGGGGGCGGGTCTTTCCTGTGCTGTTCTTGAGATAGTGAATAAGTCTCATGAGATCTGAGAGTTTTTAATAAAAGGAGTTTCCCTGCACAAGTTCTCTCTCTTTGCCTGTTGCCATCCTTTTAAGACGTGACTTGCTCCTCCTTGCTTTCTGCCATGATTGTGAGGCCTCCCCAGCCATGTGGAACTGTTAAGTCCATTAAACCTCTTTCTTTTGTAAATAGCCCAGTCTTGGGTATGTCTTTATCAGCAGGGTGAAAATGGGGTAATACAATGTCCATGGCATAGAGAGGTTGTGAGGATGAAATGAAGTAATGTGCTAGCACAGTGTTCTAGCTGTCTTTTTTCTCTGAGGTAAGTTGGTCTTTCCCCCTCTCCCTGACTCTTTCCCTTCCTCTCCTTCTCCCTTTCCCTCTCCGTCTGCTACATACACACCCCCCACACCCCCCCACACACACCCCAACACACACACAAAGTGGTAATTTATGGTAGGTATATCTGACCATCTGTTCTCCCCTCTGGGGAATATACACACTTGCTAATAGCCCATGCACCCTTTGCACAGGTTTCAATGGAGTGAACATGAAAGAGAAGAGAAACAGTAACTTCTGTTTCAGGAAGCTTGGGTGAACAAACAGCAAGCTGAAAAAAACTTGCAACATATACAAGAGACATCTACTTTTCTGAATATAAAGAGCACTTATGAATCAATAAGAAAAATGGTTGGAACGTCCAATATGATGACAGCAGAAAGATGTGACCAGGCAGTTCATTGGAAAAGCAATATGGGAGGTCTATAAAACACAAATACTTGATTCTCCTTGCTCATAATTATAGGAATCCAAATCAAAACTACCAAGCATTGCCACTGGCACGATTTTTAAGAAGTAATAATAGCAAGGGTTAGTGAAGATGTAAGAAATGAGTGCTCTCCTAGGTCACCAATGGGGGTGGTGCTGGTACAACTCATTTGGAAAAAAAGCTGGCAGGAGAATTTAGCAAACACACTTCGCCACGGCAATTCCACTGCTAGGCATTTCCACTAAAATCTGCAGGCAAAGGGGAGGCTGGCAGCAGGGAACAGAGTTCTAGACAGAAGAAACAGCCTATGCGTGCATATGGAGGTTGTGGTGGGAAGGAACGCAGCTGATGGACAGGCTGGTGGGCTCTGAGTGACTGCTTCATGGTGGTGCTTCCAGCCCAGCAGCCACTATCCTCCCTAAGAAGAAAGAGAGGTTATCTGTGAAGTGTGTGGAGACAACTGTCACATGGGGATCAAGGAGCATGGGGAGGGGAGAGCACAGAGAGAGTGAACATGGCTGAGACTGTATCCATAAATCAAGAGAGATGCCGGCTGATGTGATTTACATCTTGACAGCATGCAAGGGTTTTAAATCTCAAAATGCCCCCTGAAGTGGTTGACATCCTCGATTAGATGTTGGCATTGGTGGTGGGGGGAAGAGATGAGGACAACGGAGCAGAGGACTGGCAGAGGGGAGGTGGCTGCGGAGGCCCTGGAGGAGCTGAGGAGGGCCTCGGTGGCAGGGCCCTTCAGTGCAGCTGTGACTGGGGTTCCCGTCTGCCGCTGTTTATACTATGTTGGATATATGAGCGATTACTGAGTACCTACTATGTGCCAGGCACTGTTCTAGGGACTGGGGAAAGAACTGTCGATAAAACAGGCCAGGCCTTCTTCTTGTGCAGCCTACTTTGTAGTGAGGAACAGACTGTAAACAGGGAAACAGGTAATGATAGGCCACGGTGTATGGAGAGTGAGGGGTGCCATGCAGAAAGGCAGAGCGGGGTACTGGGAAAGACTGTGTGCACATGCGTGAGTGTGCATGAGTGTGCGTGTGAGTGTGTATGTGTGTCTGTGTGCACACCGTGTGTGTGAATGTGCGTGCATGCGTGTGTGTGTGTGTGTGTGTGTGTGGAGTCAATGAGTCAATTTTAGCCTTCCTTTAGCCTTCTGGGAGGGCCTCTCAGAGAAGGTAACATCTGAGTAGATACCTGAGTGGAAGAAGGAGCCAGAAGAATGTTCCAGGCAGAGGGAAGAGGGCGTGAAGGCCCCGAGGGAGTTGTGCTGCCTATGTGGAGGCCAAGCCAGGAGCTGCCCAGGTAGTTGGTGCTGAGTGAGGAAGCAGGCAGGACCAGGGCGGGCAGGGTGCTGTGGGCCGTGTCAGGGCCTTTGGATTGGACTTTACTCAGGGGTACTAAAATTCTTCTCGTTTCCCTGATGATGAAACTGAAGACAACACTATGATATCAATGGGCACAGACGGTACCTCTAGCTTTGCCTGTCAAAGTTTCCAGTTTGCAAATGAGTCTTAGCTATACCCTTGCCTAGCTCTTCTTGGGCAAGTCACCTAGTTCTCTGGGCCTCAGTTTCTTCATCTGTCAAACGGGAGTGAAAACCTCCACCTTCCAAGAGTGTTGTAAGACGGGACTAACAACTCACCTCAAATGCTGCTGTAAGTCAGGAGCTGAGTCTGGGCCCTGGTGGACACAGAGGGCGCTCAGTAAGTACAGCCCATCACTGTCACTGTCTTTATTACCAGGCTCTGAATGGGGGCAGGGAGAAGTGAGGGATCAAAACAGCCGTTGATAGCACATGTGCTGGCTTACGGTTAGAGACTTTCAGGGCTGGAAGCAAATCCGGGCCAAGTCCTAGCCAGTGCTACTCGCATCATCCAGCTAGATTCTTGGATGCCTCCAGTGATGGGGAATTCACTACTTCTAGAGGCATCTTATTCTTACCCTGCTTTACATCCTTCAGTGAACACTCCATTGCTCTTAATATAAAGTCCAACTCTTTTCTGAGGCCCCACAACCCTCCAGAAACCAGCCCCTGCCAACCCCTGACCTTGTCCACTGTCCACTGTCCACTGTCCACCCCTTGGTCCCTCACTCTCTTTTCTTTTGCATCTAAGCTTTGCACATACTAGTCCTTCCGCCAGGAATTCTGTCTGTTCTGGCTCCTTCTCATTCAGTTAGCCCCTCCCCTTTTTTTCAAGTTCCAGGTTACATATCACCTTTCTAGGGAGGCCTTCTTGAACCTCCCAGCCTGGGCTAGATACCCCTAAAACTGCTTGGTAAAGTGCTCATCAGTCTTGTAATTAGTTGCTCATTTAAGATTTAGTTGCCCTGTTTTCCATGAAGGTGGGGAGCTGTCTGATTGGTCCTTCTGTCTTCCGCACCTCACACCAGTGAGTGGCACATACACAGGAGGGCACGCAATACACGTCCACTGAATTGAGACTCTGTCAGTGCCTCTCTGCTAGACAATTCTTCCTTTTTTTTTTTTTTGTCTCGCTCTGCTGCCCAGGCTGGAGTGCAGTGGTGCAATCTTGGCCCACTGCAACCTCCACCTCCCGGGTTCAAGCAATTCTCCTGCCTCAGCCTCCCAAGTAGCTGGGATTACAGGTGCCTGGCACCACACCCAGCTAATTTTTTATTTTTAGTAGAGACAGGGTTTCACCATGTTGGTCAGGCTGGTCTTGAACTCCTGACCTCAGGTGATCTGCCCACTTTGGCCTCCCAAAGTGCTGGGATTAAAGGCGTGAGCCACCATGCCTGGCCCAATTCTTCCTTTTAGCAAGCTCACCCTACTCCAGCAGTGAGCGCTGTCATCATCCCCATTCTGCAGATAAGGAAATTGATGATGGTAGCACTGGCAGCAGGGCTGGGGCAGAATGACAGGAGACAGCAGCAAGAAGGGTGGAGCCTGGCCCTGCATGGTGTCAGGGTTAAACCCAAACAATTATGAATTTTGTTGCTGTTGGTATCATTTTAATAGTCGAGGTGTTCTCATGGGGAAGAAAATACAGCACCTGCCACAAGGAGACAGATGCTAAGTGACGTGTCCAAGCTCAAGCTGAAATGGCCAGTTCCTGAGAGCAGGGGCCCTGACACTTTCTTCCCCAGGTCTGGGGACTTTAGAGCAGCATCAGACTCCCTGCAGAGACAGCACAGAGGGTTCACCAGGTTCTCAGTGCTAAGTGCTGGCCATATACCATCTCGTTGAAAACTTCCAGCACTCCCTGAGGTCACAGCTATCACCATTCCCAACACACTGATTGGGCCACATGCCCAGGGAAGCTGTGTGGGTCCAGGTGACAGAACAGGAAGGTAACAAAGGCAGGGTGGGAACCAGGTCTGCCTAATTCCAAAACCACCCTCTGTGCCAACTTCAGAATTCCCTTCCTTCTCAAGAGCCCCCCAACTCAGCTTAGCTGCCCTCAAGCTCAAACCAATTTTAATGGCTTCTCCTTCCCTTTGCATTGGGCTATTGATCTTCATTTTCCAGGCTGGTTTTGGCAGTGAATCACTGTATCTTGGAAGTTTTATCAGGGGCTCATTCTGGCTTTAAGCTTTCATTAGCATAGTTAACTTCCAATACATTGCAAAAATATTTCTTCACATGTAGCTTCTAACTGCTTTGCCATCCAGATGGTTTTGAAATCAAGGAAGCTGCTGTATTTGCCTGGAGCTGGTTGTTTTGAATTTTGAGATTACAGCCTTGGTCAGAAGATAAGTGGCACAGCTGGCCACAAAGATTCCTCTTCGAGAAGCACATCACACAGCAGCAAGAGGAAGTCTCCACTGATAAATTTTGTTTGTTTGTTTTGAATAACTAATACGATTACAGGTCTCTATTCACATTAGATTTTTGGATGAGTGTATTTAAGTAATTTTCTTCTTAGTTTTTATTCTGGGTTTCAAAGCAGAGCTCCACATCAACAACTAATTTATTATGGAATAGCCTGTGATTTTTGACCTAGTTAATCTGACTCTAAATGATAACTTGCCATCGCAAAGTATATGGCGAGAGATAAAAGCAGAGCTGAAGTTAGAAAAAAAAATACAAGTGCGAAAAAAAAGCAGCAGTGATGGTTTCTCATTCCCCCCACCACCCCCAGCATAAATTGTTGAGTAATGAGATTTTTAAAAGCCAGAAATTGCTGTGGAGTGAACCAACACTGGCAGCTGGAGAACTGGCACCAGACATATCCGGCCTGACAGTGTTTGAAGGAAGGTTCGCTGCAGTGGGTGACTACCCATACAGCAGCCTGGCTTCTGCGGCCGCCATGCGGACATGTTCAGATACAAGAGGGAGGGAGAGCAAATGGGAAAAATCAACGTCCAAATTAGAAACTACCTAAGCTATGTTGTTTCTCTTGGGGCGCCACTGTGTCTTTGATTTCCTGATCGTTCAGAGCAACAATAACAAAATCTGTCTAACCCAGTGATTTTGACAGATTCATCTGAAAACTACCTGTTGGGTTTGATCTGTTCATACCAGTGATTCTCAACCGGGGGCCACTTTACCCCCTGGAGACATGTGGTCATATCTGGAGACATTTTCAGTTATCGTAACTAGGAGGAGGTGCTACTGGCATCTATAGGAAGAGGGCAGGGATGCTGCTAAGCACCCCAAAATGCACAGGACGGGCCCCTCATCCCCAACAAAGAGTCATCTGGTGCCAAATGTCAATAGCAGCAAGGTTAAGAACTCCTAACGTGTGTGTACTCAATCTGAATTCCCTTGGTTGGGTGGCTGGTGTGCCATTATATATATAGTTTCTGGAACCTGGAGACATGAAGTTCAGCCATGCCCAGCTCAGGCACCTAAATTATGTAAGTAGCTGAAGGATTAACTGGGTCCTGTTTCCTTTTACTAAAGCAAAAGGATCTCATCACCTGGTAATGTAGCCAGTGGTGAAAAGAGCTTTTCAAAGAAGGGTTCAGTGGAAAATAGTGCCCGGTGTAGAGCTGGGAGCTGCAGTGGCATGCTGAATGGCATCCTCCCCCTTTCTGGTGGCTGTGTCTGAATTGAGGGCAGGCGGCCCCCTTCTCTCGTCAGCCCCCCCGGGCACTCTTGGCTTCTCTGCTGTTGAATCTGTCTGACTTGCTGTGGTGAAAGGTCACCGAGGAGCTGGGCAGCAACACTCCCCAAGAGCCAGCCATGGCTCTACACTCACAGTGATTTCATTGGCATGACGGGAAGCTCCAGCCTGCCAAAGACAACAGCCCTGTGCTGTGACTGAGACTGCAGGTTCCTGGGGCATGTGTCCCACCACTCTAGACTATTCCATTCCCACTGGGTGCAACGGCCTGGAGGAGGCGGATGAGAGCAGATGGATACCCGGTTTCCCCATCCTGTCCTCCCTGTCTCAGCACCCAGCAGAGGTGCGCTTCCACAGCTGGCCCCCTTGTCACCCTTTCCAGTTCGCATTTTCCTGCCCTTTCGAAAGAACCAGCAGGGCTGAGGTGGTCTATTTTCACGCTGATGATCAACTAACTCTGTGGCCAAGGACAGCTGTGTGACCTCTCGCTCCCAGACTGGCAGGGGAAGCGGACCCTGGATGAATGTCCCTTTCGACAGGTGCATCTGCAACTCTTCAAGCTGCGGAGGCACCCTTCCTTGACCCTCCTTCAGACCCCTGCCAGTTCTTCTCAAAACAGCTTGCTTAGAAATTTGGGGGCTGGGAAGAAAAGACTGTGATTGAAGAGCTCCTCGAAGTGACTTAGACTTTGCTCCTCGGCTATACATGGAGCAGAGCGTGCTCTGTGGGACCGCGCAGCCCCTCTTCACCCTGGGGTTCTCGGCTGCCATTCCCTGAACACGAGCTCAGTGCAGGCAGCAAGTGGAGTGCTCCTCCTGCACACGCTCTCGTAATCTTCACAATCATCCCAGACGGAGGAGGGGATTTTGTGAGCCCATTTGACAGGAAAGAAAGTCAAGGCTGAGAGAGCCGATGG
The DNA here is from genome assembly GCF_009828535.3 of Hylobates moloch. Lineage (NCBI taxonomy): Eukaryota > Metazoa > Chordata > Mammalia > Primates > Hylobatidae > Hylobates > Hylobates moloch. Next base: position 2,991,045 of record NW_026652309.1, on the reverse strand, counting down.
CCATGCTTACCCAAAGCCAGACGGGTTGATACGATGTTGATCTGGGCTTCCCAGCCAGGTGGTCTAACTCTAGGGCCAGAATTCTTAGCCCTTCATAATGTGAGGGTGCTTGGGGATGAGCCCCCAGCTGGGCACACTTCAACTGTGGTTACTGTCATTTTTGTCAGTGGTGACTGGGCCCCTGTGATGGCACACTCCAGTCAGCTGGCCTTTGTACAGTTTTGTCTACCCTACTCCCCACCCCCACGAAGAGCCACCAGGGAACCCCTTAGTCCTGGAGAAGGCATTGCCTACTCTACCAGGGGTTCCTGAAACCCCTTGGTCCCCTTTGTCAGGCCTGCTGGGCACAACTCGAGTCTGGGGTCACTGCGCGCTCCCTAGCTTCTCCCCGAGTCCGGCTGCAGGACGAAGCCCCGACCCCGCACAGGTCAGGATTCTGTGGGCAAAAACAACCCCAGTAACCTTGGTCTGAGGAGCCGGGCTTGTCCTGCACCATGGGGGTCTCAGTGGGCCTGGGATCCTCCTGCATCTTCTTGGAGGCCCCGTTCCCACTGGGCCCGGCACAAAGGGCAGCTCTGGGTACCTACAGGCCAGGCCCCGACTGGCGCAGAGTGTGCAGGGGCGCTCATATTGCGCAGTGACGCGACTCCTTCCCGCAGGGCCCAGGAAGCTCCTGGAGGCGAGCCGGTGCCGGCCAGGTGAGACTGGAGAAGGGCGCGCAGGGCGCAGCATAGCAGCCGCGTGCGCCGGCCCAGGGCCGTAGTCCCCAGGGGCCCTTAGGGGACATTAGACGGCGAGCTCCCTCCCTTCCGAACTCAGTCAGTTTGCCGGGTGGGGGAGGGTGGCACCTACCTCCCAAAAGCACCAGGACGCAAGCGTAGGGGAGCATGGCTGCGGGCATCCCGTCGGGGCTGGCAGGACCGCCCGCCGGGCGCCGCCAAGGTGCTCAAGGGGAGGCGCGGGCGCAGGGCTCTGGGACGGCTGCGGGCGCCGGCGGCCAGGCTGGGGTCCTGTGAAGAAGTTGCGAGGGTCCTGCGCCCCCCTCGGCGCTCACACGCGCTCAGCCTTCCCGGCTGTTGATAGTTGTAAGCGGAGCTGCGCACTCATAGGTCCAACTCGCCAGAAGAGGTGGAGACAGCCCCCGGCGAGGCGCGCACAGCCCCCTGGTGCAGCTCCTGCCATTCAGACCCCCAGCCCTCCCCCAGATGTCCGTCCCCTGGCCGTCGCCTTCCCCAAAGTCTTCGCAGTGGGCAAGGAGCCCTCCCCCAAACTCTGGTCCCGGCCAAGCCAGAGCGATGCGCTCCTTGCGTCAAAGCGCACCCCTAGCCAGGCCGTTCCCCGGAAGGGCAAGCGGGGCGGGGAGTTCCTCTAAGCCCCGCCAGTCCTGGGACCCCTGAAGTTTCTATTCAGGTCTTCCAGCTACTCCTGGAAAAGTCGCGTCAACTTGGATCCCAGCAAACCCACAAGCGCAGTGAAAGTGGCCAACCCGGTCGCCTAGAAGCCAGCCCTGGCCTCTGTCAGTAAATGAGGCCGTCACCCCCTCCCCACCACACCCAAACGCATCTAGGCAAAGTGTGGAGCCGACCAGGCGGGTTTTCCTCCTCCTCCCAACTCCTCCTCCTGCCCCCCCCCCCCCCCCCAAATCTCATCTGAGTGAGTCAGCTGAGGGTGGCAGCTCAGAGGCGAGGCAGCCGTGAGGCGGAGGACAGGCTGGGGGATCCCAAAGGGTGCGCTCCGGCCCCCACCCCGGGCACTGGGACTCTGGTGGCACCCTGGGTGGCAGGCAAGCCTTGAAGTCAAGTGCACGAGCCTTGGAAAGGAGGACCGGGAGAGTTATGGCATTTATGAATGAAGAAGAGAAAGAGAATCACTCGGATGGGAAAAGTTAACTGGATTGTTCCCACCTGCAATGGATCACCGGGTAACTGCAGTGGGACCGAGGGGGCGAGGCTGCGGGCTGGGGATGTGCGGGTTTCCTTGTGTTGCCATGAACCCAGAGAGGGAGAGGGAGAAGATGGAAAGAGAAAGGAAAAAGGGAAAAAAAGTAAGAGGGGAGAGAGGCTAAAAGAGAGGATGAAGAGAGACAGAGAAGAGAGACCTGAGAGAAGGAGAGAAAGAAAGAGACAGAAAGAGAAATGAAAGTGAGGAAAGGGGAACCAGGCAGAGAAAGAGAGAGAAAGGGGAGGGAAGAGAGAGGGAAAAGGAAGGAGGGAGTGAAATCAACAGAAAAAAGAGAACCAGGAAGGAGGAGGGAGGGGGAGAGAGAGAGAGAGAGAAGAGAGAAGAGAGAAGAAGAGAGAAGAGAGAAGAAGAGAGAAGACAGAGATGCGGTCTCCCTGGGGAAAGGTTTGGAGAACTGGGCCAGACCCATTTCCTGGGACTCACGAGTGAGCAGTCCACCTGCCCCTCTGAAGCATTTTATAGACTCATTTGTCCCACTTTTGTGGGCTGATCATCCCACATGGGAGCAGGGGACACCACCTCACCTTTTGATTTCTTACCAGAAACTTGGGTGAGGCTTCCAGGAGCCACAAGAGCCCTTCAATCCACCCAGGGACCCCTGACGTGGGCCCACCAGCCGTCCTTAGCTTTCCTCTCCAGAGGCAACAGGGAATAGGAAAAAGCCCAGAGCAAGGCCACAGCATGATCTTACGCAAATGGAAATGTGAGGAAAACGATCAATTTGCTTCCTGAAAATGACATTTTTTTTTTCTGGTTTCTATGAGACTCGAGATGGCCTTGCTGAAACTGAAATCAGTATGAGCTTTCCCTGGCAGACAGTGGCCATTGTCACATATTAAATTCTCATGAAAGGGATAACTTTGTGGGCAAGAGGAGAGTTGTGCAGGGTGATTATTTATAATTGCATAATTGTCATTATTTGTGGCAATTATGTGTCTTTCAATGTACAAAATTTACAATTATGGGTAGTTTAAAAACTACATGCTAAGGCTGGGCGCCGTGGCGCATGCCTGTAATCCCAGCTCTTTGGGAGAGCCAGGCGGGTGGATCACCTGAGGTCAGGAGTTCAAGAGCAGCCTGGCCAACATGGTGAAACCCTGGCTCTACTAAAAATACAAAAATTAGCTGGACATGGTGGCGGGCATCTGTAATCCTAGCTACTCCAGAGGCTGAGGCAGGAGAATCACTTGAACCTGTGAGGCGGAGGTTGCAGTGAGCCGAGACCGTGCCATTGCACTCCAGCCTGTGTGACAACAGTGAAACTCCATCTCAAAAAAAAAAAAAAAAAAATTAAAACTATATGCTATTCTGGCCATAATCATTTGAGACTTCAGTCTCTGGGCTTTCTGGATGTGGGTATTTGAAAGTCCCAGGTGGCTGATGGGGATTCAAGCATTAGTAGCTTTTTGTGGGGAGAATGGGTGTTACACTGATGTCCTATGTAGGGTCGTAATTCAGTATTTTCAGAACTTATTGTACTGCTGTTAGAGGCACGAACTTTTCCACAAAGTATGGTGCTTGTGTATTAATAGTTGTATTGGCTTATTTAAAAATGAGAGGATTTGCTGATAATTCTTGAGACTGTGGCATGGGCCAGGCGCTAGGTGGACTGAGTACTTTATATGCATGTACTTTATATCTGAACAAATTGACAAGAAGTGGGAATTATGGTCAGGCCATTTTACAAACTGGGGCAACTGAGTTCAGAGAGTTTGGGCCACTGTCCTGAGGCCAGGCAGCTGGAAGGTGGCAGAACTCCTGGATCCCTGCTTCCAGCCACCATGCTGGGTCTCCAGGACACGTCCTGTCTCACTGGGTTGTCTGCTCCTTTCCAAATCGGAGGACCCCAAAAGAAAAGGCCTGTTTTATAATAATGGCTTCTTTTCAAAGACGTGTGTGAATAATGGGGGAAACATGACTCCAAAGTACTTTTTCTCTCCAGCCTGGGCAACATGGCAAAACACCATCTCTACAAAAAATACAAAAATTCTCCAGGTGTAGTGGCACATGCCTGTGGTCCCATCTACTCGGGAGGCTGAGGTGGGAGGAACTCTTGAGCCTGCAGTGAGCTATGATTGTGCCACTGCACTCCAGCCTGTGTGACAGAGCAAGACCTTGTCTCGAAAAAAAAAAAAAAAGTGCTTTTTCTAGATCCTAGCTAAACCCCAGTTGTTGAAGCTGAGAGTTACAGGTGGGCCCTGCGGCTGCTGCATCCTCACCCTTGCGATGGGGCGACACTTGGGAGGATGTGGGCAGCTATAAAGGGCACGGGAGGCTGACAGGGCCAGCGTTCCTCACCTGGAAAGTGAAGCACAATGCAGGTGAGCTGACCCTGTTGAGGTAACACAGATTTTGCCCCACAAATAGAAAAAAGCAAAGAAAATGGACAAATAGTGTTTGAACAAGGCTGTCTTCAACTCACAAGGAGCTCAAACAAGAGCAAAAGAAGGAACCGAAGCTAAAACTCATTTATTATCTTCAAACATATATTTATTTTTAATCAAAAAAAGAAAAAAGTTATGTTGTCCAGATCTTGCATTTTGCTCAAGGAAGGGTGATATACGCTTGGTTCCTGACCTCTTTCTTACCAAGGAATCGCTTGAGAGCTTTTGAAACGGCAGCAATCACAAGGCTGTTTTGGGGAGAAGCCTCAGCTCTGTGTTGGCCGTGAGTTACATCTGTGAGCATTATCGCATCTTGGCCTCCGTAGCTGGGCTTTCCCGGGCTGTTAACTGCAGGGGCCCGCCCTGGGTGGTCAGAGCTGCTGGGGATGAGGTTTTGGGAGGATTCAGGGGGCCTTGCTGGGTGTGAGGGAAGCAGCCTTGAGTCAGATGTCCGTGAGTGGGCGCCAGCCTTCCTGCTCCGTGTTTATCTCCCACACCACCCCTTCCCCCAGAATCGAAGTCCAGGGGGAATCAGGAGGAAAGTATTGCAGAGCAGAGCCTCTCTTCCTTCCCCCTCCCCTCCAAACACCTACCTCTTCATCCTTGTCCCTGTTAAAAACACCATGGGATGATAAGATCACCCCATAAAATCTTGCTATAAAATGGTCTGTTTCCTCTGCTTGTTATCAGGGGTATCTGATCAAAGAAACGGTGCCCAGGCCTGGTTATCTAATAACAAAATAAACATCCAGGCGGCCTCCTGGGCCGAGAAAGGTAGGCGGGGGCAGCTCTGGATGAAGCAGGGGACAGACCGGGGTGGGCTGGGCCCCTCTTGGTGACCATTCCTGCCTCCTGAGTGAGCATGCTGGCTCGGCCCAGAGTCGACCAGATCCTTACAACAACCTGCATGTTACAGACGAAGAAACTGAGGCAGGGAAACCAAGTCTCTGTCCTTCAGAAGTGCCTGGTGCATCCCTGAGCCTAGCACATGCCTTGTGCATAGTAGGGGCTCGCTACACGTTTGCTGAGTGAATGAATGAGAGAACAAATGAACTATCACAGAATGAGCACTGGGTTTATCAGAAGACCTGACTTCAAATCATGATGCTACCACTTAGCCACTCACCAAGGCCCGTGCTAGGGAGAGGCAAACTTGTTCCCAGGGCTCGCCATGTAATGGGCACTCACTCTTGGGTGGGCATAGGTGCAGATAGCCCCTCTAGGTGAATGCCTTCTCATAGTTTGAGCCCTGGGTGCCTCCCCCCAGTCCTGGCCCTGCAATTCCCTCTGCATCTGTTTCTTCCTCTGTAAAATAGGATGAAGCTGTGCCACCCTCTAGGAATTAGAAGACCATGTCCAGGAATTGAGCATTGGGTGCAGGATCCAGTCTTCTCAGGCCCTGAAACCACATGGTGAGAAGTTGAAGGTCACACAGCTGGTGTGCAACGGAGCCTTGATGGAAACCTGGTCTGGGCTGGAAAGACTGGCTCCTCAGCCTGAACCTAAACTCCCTAGGTCTTGAATGGCATCTTGTTCACCTGCCTCTGGGAAGGCAGGTTGTGGAAATACCTTGGGCCGTCTGGCAACTCACCCTCCAGCCCTTAAACCTGTATAGATATTCTTGCTCATATCTATTGTGTGTATGGTGGGGGCTGGGGGATGATGGCATTGGAGGGCTTAACCTAGCACCTGGCACATAAATGTTAAGTGAATATATTTTGAATGAATGTACAAATTCGGTAGATGAATGGATGAGTGGGTGGGTGAGTGGGTAGGTGGATAAATGGATGGGTTGGTGGGTAGGTGGATAGATGTGTGAGTGGGCGAGTGGATGGGTGGATGGGCTAATGGGTGGATGGGTGGGTGGGTGGATGGATGGATGAATGGGTGAATAGATGGATAGGTGGATGGAGAGCGAGATGGATGGATGGATGGATGGATGAATAGATGAATGGGTGGATGGGTGGATAGGTGGGTGGATGGATGCATGGATGGGTGGGTGGATGAGTGG
>NW_026652309.1:2964243-2984288 GCF_009828535.3 Hylobates moloch | reverse complement strand
GTGGATGGATAGGTGACGGATGGGTAGGTGGGTGGGCTAATGGGTGGGTGTGTGAGTGGGTGAGTGTATGGGTGGGTGAGTGGATGGGTGGGTGGGTGGATGGGTGGGTGGGTGGATGACTAACACTCCAGTTGCCATAATTGTTGCTCTGGGTGGTGCTCACACCAAATGGTTTGTTAATTTATTAGTAACAATTCATTAATGTGTTAACTCAAGCTGTGGAGACACATCTTAATCCCTGCACTTAAGAGGTGCTTTCCCACAAAGGCGGGGCCTTGTGTTCTTCCTGTGAACAGCCATAGCACCAGCGTGACAGGCAGGTGCTGTCAAGCGAAGAGCAAATGCCTGCTCTTATGTGGCCAGCCTTCTCTGCCTGGGAGGTTTGGGGATTTGTTTTTGTTAAATTTCTGGGTCCCCAGCCCAGCTCAAACCCCTCATTGATGCCAGGGCCACTCATAGCAGGCTGTGGAATGGTAGCTGAGCAGCTGGGTCTGGCACCAATAGCTTCATCAACACAACACCCAGACAGTCAGGTCCCTCTGGTTGTGGAGCTGACTGTTTGATGCTATGTAGACCCACCAGGGCTTGCAGAGGGTCGTAGAAAGAATGGACTGGCTTGGTTCATTTTACTTGGAAGGCAAGAAAATTCAGCCTAAGCGAGGGCTTCCGTTGATGCAGGATGGAGGAGAGGCTGCCCCGCTCATGGCAGAAGGAAGGCTTTGGGCGTCTAATGGGGCTCATGTCTTGGTGCCGCCCTTCACAACGTACATGACTTTGGGCCTTTGGGCACAGCCTTCTGAGCTTTGTGTTGCTCATCTGCAAAGGGAGAATCCTCAGGTTTTGGGGAGAATGCAATGAGATGACACAAGTAAAGCCCTCAGCGTGGGGCCTGGTGGGCTGCAGGTCCTTGGTAAGAGGGCAGATGTCACCATTATTTCCGAGGGGACTGGGTAGGTTTGTGGATGAGTGGCTCACATCACCCAAGACCCCATGTTGGGCTCAGCACTGCAGGGTGTTGGAGCTGGGAGGCCTCTGCAGACCAGGTCCACTCATTTTCAAATGGCCTCTTGGGAGCCACCTAGAGAGGAGAGGACAGGGAAGGGAGGCAGAGAGGCCAGTCTCTGAGCCTCCTCCTCCCCTGTGTCATCTCAGGGTCACCATAGTGCTCTTCATGGAGTGGGAAGTGGTGGCCTCTAAGTGTCTATCAAATGTGAAGACTGCAAAGAGGGATCCACGGCTGTCGGAGCAATGAGATAGGCGATGACATAGACAGATCCGGAAAGCACATCGTCTCCTGAGCAGAAGAGCACACTCGTGTAAGCCCAGAACACAAACCTGCATGCAAGTGTTGCATGCATTTCACGTGTGTGTATCTAAGGCAATCCATCAGACATACTCCAGGGGATGTCTTTCAGGAGGAAGAAGGAAGGAAATGGGTGTGGAGATGGGAGGGGGGCAAAGGGAAAAATTTATACAATAAGAAAATAAGACAGATGAGAGTCCCAACATAGACCAAGGTTGTTAGCATGCCATGAACTCAGTCATGTTAAATGCAACTTTCTGTGTCTGCAGTCCAAAAAGTATGATAAGCAAAAGAGACTATGGAGAGACTGAGGCACATCAAGGGGCAGGGGGATGGCCAAAATGGTGGTTGGGTGTCACCCAGACACTCAGGTCCCTCTGGCCGTGGCACTGACAGTCTGGAGTGATGTAGACCCATCAGGGCTTGCAGAAGAGCATGGTTCGGTCCCCATTCTCTGATGTCTGCTCGTGTGTGCAGAAGAGCTGCTTGGAGCAGGGTCTCACCTTTCCATACCCATCGGCCCCCCGCCCCCATCCACCAGCTGGGTCGCAAGAAAAGGCAAAAGCTGTTGTGACAGGTTCCTTGTTTTGAGAGGCTTTTGTCGAAGGGGGGGAAAAGAAAAGTTAGGGAACATGTGTAGCTTCAAATTATATCAGTTATAAAGTTTATTGTTAGCCCCCATTATAAAAATCAATATGCTCCTCATATAGGATTTTAAAAGCACTAAGTTTATTATTTCTCTATCATTGTAAAATTAACAGCGGTCCTAATATGCTATTTGGAAAATACAAAGTGGAAAGAAGAAAAATAAAAGTCATGCATCGTCCCTCTACCCAGGGACAACTCCTGCTAACACTTGGATGGATGAATTTTACATATACATATAAATATTCTCATCTACAGTCAAATTTAATCATGTGAATGCCTTAATAAACCACTAATTCCTTAATTTCATCTTTTGGGTTAATTTCCTAGTCTCTAAGGAACTGTTACATGCAAGGCTATGGGTAGCAGGGGAGGGACACGAAAAAAGAAATCTTATTTTTTGGCCAAAATATCCTGCATGTTGGATTTGCCTTTGTTTTGTTTTGTTTTGCTTTGAGCCTTCCACCTTGTTAGGCAGCTGTTTGTACACTTTCTTCTGCTTTGGATTTCAGTCTGGAAGCAGCACATTGATTTTAAACAGAAATACCTTAAAAGAGGTGGTGTTTGGGGGTTTACAATCCCCCCACCATCAGCTTGCAAGTGGTTCTGTTCCGGCTGGCACGTTATACCAGTAAGAGGCTTGGTGTATCACCCAGGGAGCAGGTTAGCTAAATTCAAGGTGAACAGACGGCATTCTCTGTTTCTGTTCTGGCTGTCTGCCTAGTTTGGGGGTCTTGGGGAATTGGAGAAGCAAAATTTGGGGGCGGGGATCTTACAAGTGCTTACAGCACAACCCAAGCCTAAGACCTTATTTTTCCCTTCCTTCCCTCTTCTTTATTTTTCAGTTTACAATTAACACTCAGGGTTTAGTCTCCACCCCTCCCTCTTGAAATGGAATTTTTATCTCTTGATTCATGCTACAAGATAAAATCCATGTTTATCCAGTTGCATGAATAATTGATAAGCTCTTTCCAACTTGCCAGAAGCAACTTAGCCGTCTCGCCTTGCGGCCTGGAACCCCTGGCAATTTCCGGAGCACCGGCAAGAGACTTTTGCAGTTTCTGCTTGGACTCTACCTACTCTCTGTCTCAGAGGTGGGGGTTTATCTCTTGATCCTGATTCGCGAGTTACAGATTAGGCACTGAAGGTTCCAGCACCGGGGATGCGTAGGGCCGGGGGAGGGAGGGAGGTGCACGTCAGAGTCCACTTAGATTTTCTGAACTCATGTCTGTGACGGGTGCAGACCTGGATTCCACTGGGAGCACCCCCCCCACCCCCCAACCCAGGGCTGGCAGTTTCAGAGTTCACAGCATTAATTAACTCTAATCTGTTCCCTGATAGTTTAAAACAGGCTCAAGATGTGAAAGCATTTTCCTTCCTGCTTATTTAATGGACTTAATGAGATAACAATGAGAATCTGTGTTTAGGCTCTGTAGCACATTTGGCTCTCCCGCCATGTTTATATGATAAAAGGCAGTGGACTGTTATTTATGCGCTTAGCTGGGGTTTATTCTTTTTAAACAGGTCTGGACAGCTACTTGTTATACTTGGCTCACGCTAGCTTAAAAAAGGAATTTATGGACCTCACTGCAGAACGTCCCAATTCTTCAGGCCAAGGTAAATGGAAGTTGGGGTGGTAGTGAAGTTGCAAACTGCCTCTAAGAAGAAAGGTTAACAAGATATTGTTCCTTCCACCCCCGGCCTCCCGTTGGTTCCCCCACCCCAAGAGCCTTCCCACCAGGCTTCAGGGTGACAAACGCTTGGATGTGATGGGGCTGAGATTTGCTTGTGCCTTTGTTGACGGCAGGGCACTTTTATTGAAACTTGTTGAAAGGAGCTAGCTTCGAAGGCTCCTCCAAGACTCTACACCACAGGGGGAAACAGGGCTTTGATTTAAGATACTCACATCTATCAACCACAGGCATTCATTCAATTTTCTCTTTCATTTGGGGAAGGAAGGGAGCAAATGAATCAGAGGCTGATTTTTTTTTTTTTTTCTGGCCTGTTTTCCCCAAGCTCCAGGAAATTAAGAAACATGCCATTAGTTTTAGCAAACAATTTAAACAGAGTAAAACCAGATCTCCCACCAAAGGCCAAGGACCATGAGGGGTCTGAGTGCCCCGGCCCTGTTTGTGGACTCTGTGGGTCGTGGAGGAGCCATGAAATGGGAAGAGAGCTGTGGGTGATACAGGATGGTGTGCATGACAGTCGTCCCTGTGTCTTCTTTGCTACCATATTTATCATAGCTTAGATGTTTGTGGCCTGGTGGTGCCAAGGGTGAACAGAAAGCGTTTTTGGGGCACCATGGCCCAGACCTTAGCCTGAACGTTGTGGGAAGCTGGTGGGTATCTGCATGCGTTGGCGAGAACCAGTGGGCATCTCCTTGGAAGCCAGTCCCCAAGGTGGCTCTGGATGGCTCACTCCTGCATCTCGCCAAATCCACAGGGTCCGGCTGTGTCTCCAGGGCTGTGTGGCTTATTGAAAAAGAGAGTGTATGGTGGATTTCAATATCTATATTCTGCAAAAAATGTAAAAGGGGCAGGGGACAGGAACAAAGAAACCAGTGCTGGTGATCCTGTCCCCACAGTAAGGTCTGCTCTAGTGTGGACATGGGACAGGGGCCAGGCCCTGCTGCTCCTTGGGGGAACACAGGTCCATGGAGGTGGCTCACCGTCATGTATGCGATTTTGATGTTTGTACATTTGTTGTACCACATGAACCAGTCTTGGATGGCTGTTCTGAGTAAATGGGATGATGTGGGTAAAGCCCCCAAGACCAGAGCTTGGTACAGGGCCGTGCTGGATAATGCTGACTCGTGGTGATGAGGGGAAGGAGGAGGCAGGATGCCACGGGTGAGGAGTCCAGGCTCCACTGCTGCTGAACCGCCATCCACCAGTATGATCTCAGCAAGCCTTTCTCCATCTGGACCCAGATGGTTCACCCATTAAACACCCCAGGCACATTGAAGGGAGATGAACAGTGTCCAGCATGGTCCTTAGCTGTGAGAAGCCAGACACTCTCCTTTTCAACCCTACAACTTTCCATCATCTGGGGTGCAGGTTTTTTTCCTCTCTTTTTACTTATTACAAGGTAAAATACAGTCTTATTACAGAAAACTAGAAACCAGAAAAGCCCATCACACAGTCATTCATTCAACAAATGCCTATTGGGAGGGGTGGGGGATGAGCCCCTGGTAAGCCGTGGACTTTCTCTGGGTGCGACGAAGGCTGACGGAGGGCTTTGAGCATCCTCAAAATTCAGGTCTGTTCTCAGTCATCAGCAGCTGTACCAGGAGAGGAAGAACCTCTGAAGTGGTCTGACTCCAAAAGCCAGTGAAAGTGCAGATTTCCTGAGGAGTGAAGCTTAGGGCCCTGCCAGGCAGTGATGCTTTCTCAACTTTGGGGGCAGTAAAATGTACAGACTCTGGGGAAGGAGACCAGGAAGGAGGCTGCAAAGTGTGCATGCTCTGGGAAGGGGGCAGGGAAGGCTAGCAAAAAGCTGTTGGGGACCCAGCCAGGCTGCTTCCCTTGGAGGCCCAGCCTGAGGTGTGCTGTTTCCCACCAGAGATGGCAGAAATGATTTCAGGTGCTATGTAGATAAGCCATGAACTATCATTGAATCTTTTCTTGGTTGTGTTGTTAAAGAAAAAGTCTCTGTTGGGTGCTGGTGTATCTTCAACACCACTTAACACTTTTCAAGCTCTCCTTTACTGAGGTAAAGCAGTCCTCAGGCTCAGAGCTTGTGACCAGGGAGTGGTATCTAGCCAAAATTTTATTTCGATGCTTTGTTTTCATTGTCTTTAAAACAAAAGATGGTTGTCTTCCATTTGCCATGAAAGATACTGCTTCCCATTTCTGTTTTTTACCCATTTTTCATTAAGGGATAATTTGCATGCAGTAAAGTCTAGTCTTTTTAGTGTACAGTTCTGTGGAATTTCAATAACTGTATCCAGTGTGCAACCATCACATCAAGATATAGAAGGGTTCCTTCACCCCTAAATCCTTCCTTGGGGATGACAACCTCTCTTCACCCTCAGTCCTTTGCAACTAATAATCTGTTTTCTTTTCCTGTAGTTTTGTCTTTTCTAGCATGTCCCATAAATAGAATCTTATAGCATATAGCCTTTTGAGTCTTGCTTCTCTCACTTAGCAGAATGCATCTGATATCCATTCACATTGTGCCTGCATCAGTAGTTCATTCATTTTTAATAATGAGTGGTGTTCAGTTGTAGGGCTACACTATAATTTGTAGAGGGACATTAGGATTGTTTCCAGATTTGGCAGTTACAAATAAAGCCCCTATAAACATTCACGTACAAGTTTTTCATGAGCATGGGTTTTCATTTATTTTGGGTAAGTACTGATAAGTAGGATTGCTATGTTGTCTAATACATGCATGTTTAACTTTGTAAGAAACGGCCAAGCTGTTTTTTAGAGTGGCTATACTATTTTGCATTCCTATCAGCAATGTATGAGAGTTCCAGTTGCTCCATATCCTCATCAGCACTTGATGTTGTCAGATTTTTTTTTGTTTGTTTTTGTTAGTCTAATGTGTATGTACTAGTATTTCATTGTGGTTTTAGTTTGTATTTTCCTGATGACTGATGATGTTTAACACCTTTTTATGGGTTTATTTGAAATCACTATATTTTCTTTGGTGAAGATTTCAAATCTTTTGCCCATTTTAAAATTCAAATTGTTTGTGTTTTATTATTGAACTTATTATTGAGTATTTACATATTCTGGATACAAGTTCTTTTCTAGATATGTTATTAGCAAATTATTCTGGTAGCTTTCTTATTAATTTTCTTAATGATGTCTCTTGGAGATTGTATTAATTAGTCTGTTCTTATGCTGCTAATAAAGACATACCTGAGACTGAGTAATTTATAAAGGAAAGAGGTTTAATTGACTCACAGTTCAGCATGGCTGGGGGAGCCTCAGGAAATGTACAATCATGGAGGAAGGGGTAGCAAATATGTCTTTCTTCACATGGCAGCAGGAAGGAGAAATGCCAAGCAAAAGGGGGAAAAGCCCCTTATAAAACCATCAGATCTCGTGAGAACTCAGTCACTATCACAAGAACAGCAGCATGGAGGTAACTGCCCCCATGATTCAATTACCTCCCACCAGATCCCTCCCATGACATGTGGAGATTTTGGGAACTATAATTCAAGATGAGGTTTGGGTGGGAACACAGCCAAACCATATCAGAGATCATAGGTTGTTAATTTTGATCAAGTATAATTTATCAACTTTTTCTTTTATGGATTATATTTTTGGGGCCATATCTGAGAAATAGTTACTTAATCTAGGGTCACAAAGATTATCTTCTATGTTTTCTCCTGAAACATAAACTGAAGGTTTTATAGTTTAAAGTTTTATATTGAAGTCTATTTTCTATTTTGAGCTAATATTTTGATATAGTATGATATATGAATGGAGGTTCATTTTAAAAATAAATATCCAATTATTCCAACACCATTGGTTGAGAAGACTACTTCTTCTCTACTTAATTGCCTTTGCAACTGTGTCCTAAATCAACTGACCCTCTCTGTGTAGGCCTGTATCTGGACTTTATAGTCTGTTCCGTTGGTCTATATGTCTGCCCTTTCTCTAATTCCACATTCTCTTGAATATCTTACCTTTGTACTAAATCAGGTAGGGTGACTTTATTTAAAATATATTCTTCTGGCCAGCTGTGGTGGGTCACATCTGTAATCCCAGCACTCTGGGAGGCCAAGGTGGGAGAATTGGTTGAGGCCAGGACTTCACGAACAGCCTGGGCATCATAGGGAGACCCCCCTCTCTACAAAAAATAATTTTTTAAAAATTAACTGAGCATGGTGACACAGGCCTGTAGTCCCAGCTACTTAAAGGGCTGAGGTGGGAGGATTGTTTGAGCCTAGGAGTTCAGGGCTGCAGTGAGCTATGATTGTGCTACTGGATTCCAGCCTGGGCGACAGAGCAAGACCTTGTCTCCAAAAAATATTTTTATATATATATATGTGTGTGTGTGTGTAGTTCTATTCTAACTTTCTTCTTCTTTTTCAAGGTCACTTTCGTTATTTTTTCTTTGTCTTTTCATAAAAATTTTAGAATCTGCTTGTTGATTTCTACAAAAAATTCTGCATTATTTTTAAGGCAGGGTCTTGCTTTGCTGCCCAGGCTGGAGTGCAGTGGCATGATCATGGCTCACAGCAGCTTTGACCTCCTGGGCTCAAGGGATCCTCCTGCCTCAGCCTCCCAAAGTGCTGGGGTTACATATGTGAGCCACCACTTCCAGCCCCCCATGGGTTTTGATTAGAATTATGCTGACTGTATAAATCAGTTTGGAAGAATTGACATCTTCACAATATTGTCTTTGTCAACATGGCATGTCTTTCCATTTATTTAGGTCTTTGATTTCCTTTATCATTTTTTTTTGGTTTTCAGCATATAGAGCTTGCATGTCTCTTATAAGATCCATACCTAAGTATTTTATAGGTTTCGGTGCTATTGTAAGTGGTATCTTAAAAAATTTCAATTTTCATTGCCAAGCATACAGAAATACAATTAATTTTTGAATATGGATCTTATTAATGTGACCTTGCCAAACTCACTTTTTAGTTTTAGTAGCTTTTTAATAGACTATTTGAAATTTATATGTAGATTATCATGTCATCTAGCAATAGAGTTTGAATAATTTCTACTGACCTATCCTCAGGTTAATTGATTCTTTTCTTACCTGTGTTGAGTTCACTAATGTGTCTATCAAAATTATTCTTTATCTGTGTGAGTGTTGTTTTTACTTCCAGTATTTTCAATTGATTTTTTTCTTATAGTTTCACTCCTCTGCTCAAATTATGCATGTGATAATTCATGATGTTCTCATTTCCAGTAGAGTCTGTAACATATTATTCATAGTTATTTTAAATTTCTATCCATTTTGTTTCTGCCTTTCCAGTGTGGCTGTGTTTTTTTCCCTTGCCTTATTGTACTGATACAGTATTAGACAGGAGGAATGAGAGCTAATATCATCCCTTGTTCTCAATCTTAGGGGAAAAGCATTGTCTTTCACTATTATGTATGACATTAGAGTTGTAAGTTTTCTTGTAATGTCCTTTATCAGGTTGAGATTGTTCCCCTCTAGTCTTTGTTTCCTGAGAGTTTTTTTGTCATGAATATGTGTTTATAAAATGCTTTTTCTGTATCTCTTCTGATGATTATTTGATTTTTATTCTTCAGTTTGATGATATTACATTGAATATTGATATTACAGTGAGTTACATTGATTGAGATTTTTGAATGTCAGACTATCCTTGCATTCTTTAAATAAACCCCAGTTGGCTGTAGTGTACTATCCTTTTTATATATACTTTTTATTTGCTTGTATTTTGTTAAGGATATTATTTATATTCATGAGGATTATTGGTCTGTAGTTTTCTTTTATTATAATGTATTTTTCTAGTTTAGATATCAATCAGGGTTATACTGATCCCATAAAATGAGTTGGGACATGCACCCTCCTTTTTTTGTGTTCTGGGAGAAATTGTGTAAAATTGGTATTATTTCTTTCTTAAATATTCAGTAGAAATAACCAGTGGAACCATTTGGGCCTGGAGTTGGGTTGTTTTTTTTTTTTCCTTTCTTCCTTCCTTCCTTCCTTCCTTCCTTTCTTCTTTCCTTCCTTCCTTTTTTTTCACAAGTGCTGACTGCTAGTGAGAGATTTCTTTTTAGAAAGTTTTGGCCAGGTGGCTCACACCTGTAATCCAGCACTTTGGGAGATGGAGGTGGGTGGATTACCTGAGGACAGGAGTTCGAGACCAGCCTGGCCAACATGATGAAACCCCGTCTCTACTAAAAATACAAAAATAAGCTGTGCGTGGTGGCAGGTGACTGTAATTCCAGCTACTCTGGAGGCTGAGGCAGGAGAATCGCTTGAACCCGGGAGGTTGCAGTGAGCTGAGATCATGCCACTGCACTACAGCCTGGGTCACAGAATGAGACTCCATCTCAAAAAAAAAAAAAAAAACAGTTTTAATTATGCATTTAAATTTCCTTAATAGATATAGGATTATCTATTCTTCGTAAGGTGATGTTCAATGTTCAATCTTCCATTCCTGATATTGATCATTTGTGTTGTCCTATTCCACTGGTCAGTCTTGATAGAGGTTTATCTGTTTTATTACTTTTTTTTCAAAGCAGCAGCTATGGGTTTCATTATTTTCTTTGCTCAATTTCATTAATGTCTACTCTTATCTTCATTATTTCCTTTCTTTTGTTTATGATTCATCTTCACTAATGGCTTATTATTATTTATGTCTTTTTAAAAATTTTTAGTTGTTGACCCAAGTTTTATAACATGCATCTTTAATTAAAAATTCTAACCTCAAATAATATGATACTACTTTATATCTAGTCTAACAAACTTACAAAATATGCTAATTATTCTTTTTTCCAACACTTTTGTGTCATTGGTGTCATATATTAATATTTTATTTTTATGTATGCTATGAGTACACAACAGCTTGTTACTACTTTTGTTTTTGCTACTACTTTTTTGAAAGTCAGTTATCTTTTAGATTAAGAGTTGACAAATTTTTTCTGTAAAGGGTCAAATAGTAAATATTTTAGATCTTGTAGGCCACAAATTCTGGACTCTGTCATAGTGTAAAAGCAGCCATAGACAATACATACATGAACTTTTGCAGCTTTGGTCCAGTAAAAACCTTTATTTACAAAAACAGGCAGTGGGCTAGATTTGGCCCACAGGCTGGGATACATTTTGGGTTGATAGTTTTTGTTGTTGCTGTTGTTTTAGCACTTGTATTGTCTTGTGGCTTGCCTGACATCTCAGGGGAAGTCTGGTGTAATTCTTATCTTTGTTCCTCTGCATGTATTATTTTTCTCTGTCTACCTTTATGATTTTCTCTTTATCTTTAGTGTTCAGCAGTTTGAATAAGCTATTTCTAGGTGTTTGTTTTTGTTTAATTTATCCTGGTCAGTGTACTCTCAACTTTTTGGATCTGTGGTTTGGTGTCTGTCATTAGTTTTGAAAAATGTTTTTTGTATAATTTCAACTATTTTAATGTATTAATGTACATCTTTTGTATTTTAATGTATTAATATTGGTTTCATGGCCCATAAAATGGTTTGCTTTGGTTAATGTTTCTTGTGTACTTGGGTGGAGTGTTCTATAAATGTCAATTAGATAATTATTTCTTCAAATATTTTTTTCTGCCTCATTCTGTCTTCTCATTCTGGAATTCCAGTTACTGTTCTGCTAGACCATTTGTTATTGTGTCACAATTCTTGGATACTCTGCTTATTTTTAAAACTCCTTTTCCTCTTTGAGCTTGAATAATTTATATTGACCTATGCTTAAGTTAGTTGATTCTTTTCTTACCTGTGTTAAATTTACTAATGAGTCTATCAAAATCATTATCTTTATGAGCATGATTTTTATTTCAAGAATTTCCATTTGATTTTTTTCTTATAGTTTCACTCCTCTGCTGAACTTACCCATTTGATAATTCATGGTGTTCTTATTTCCACTAGAGTCTATAACATTTCAATCAGTTATTTAAAATTCCTATCTAATAATTCCATCATCTGTATCATAGCTGTGTCTAATTCTGTTGATTCTTTTGTCTCTTGACAGTGTGTTGTTTTTTTTCCCCCACTTCTTTGAATGCCTCACATTTTTTTTATGGAAAGCCAGACATCTTATGTAGGACAATAGATACTGAGGTTTTAATATCTGGGAATGGAGCATGTCTTTATTTCTGCTAGGACTTCAGTATGGGCAGTTGAGTTGGTCTATTTAGAAATTCAGCTGTGTTAGATTTCATTGTTGGCTATAGTTGCTCACAGTGTGCTGCCAGCTTCAAAGTCCTTTTATGTTAGTTTGAGTTTAAGTTGGGGGCTGGTTTGCCAGAGGATTTTTTTCAACCTCTTCTCCACCCTCAGCTTTTAGTCTTCCTTTGTGCTTTGCCATAGATTGAGTCTCCTGTCTCTTGTCCCTCTCCCGGGAACAGACCACTGTCACCTGCTACTCCATATCTCCATATTTGCCTGGTCATAGGGGTTAGGGAATATTCTTTGTTGTGCTTATTTTGTCTCAGTCTTAGCCAGGCACTTCGTGGATCTGTCTAGCTCCCAGCTATTGGTCTGGGCTTAGGATGCATTCCTGCCTGCCCTACTATGCACCAGGAATAGTGTGAGGGGGATTTGCTGTTGTTGTAGTTTCCTTCAGTCAGCTTCAATAGTTTTCATTAGTGCCTTCATGGCAGTAGGTTTCTTTGCCCTTCCCCTAGACATTTTAGGGAGATCCAGGTTAGGATTTGTGCTTTTTCTGCAGTGGTTTCTGTCCCCCTTCCCCAGTCCTATGCTGCAAGGGATACTTTCTCAATATTCTCATCTTGCCCTTTCCTATCTTTTTTGTGAGCACTCAGTTCAGCTGTGGAAACAAGCCTGCATATAGAGTGAATTCATCTTATGTCTGTGGCTCTCAGAAGTGCCGTATAGTCTCAGCAGGCCACGCTCAGCCTTTAGCAATTTGTTAAATATTCTAGCTATTTTTTTTTCCTGCCAGCATCTGATGGCATCTACTCCAGGTAAGCAAGTATTCCAGTCCTGGCTCTCCTTAGAGGTACCCATCTTTCCTTACATTTCAGGTTAGCTGGTTGCCTTGCAACCTCAGATCTCTGCTGGATTAAAGAAAAGTTGCAAAATTTCAAATTATCTGGCTTGGTTTTCTATTGGAGTAGTAAGAATGGGAGTGATGGTCTTTCCAGCATTCTACATCTGAAGCAGTTCAACTTCTTTTAAAAATAAACTTTCTCCAGTAAAAATAATGTGTCCTTTAATATATCGATATGAAGCAAAGCAAATACTATGAAGCAAAGTTAATCATACAAAGCACCTACAACAGGGCTTTGGAGTCAGCATTCTGTCTCATATTTTCTGTGTAACTTTGGAGAAGGTACTGGACCTTGAGCATCAGTTTCTGTTTCCTTGTCTGTACAATGGAGATCGAATATTACGCAAAGAATTAAAAGAGCTAGTATATAAAAAGTACTTGGCTGATGTTAAGTGCTCCACTAAATTGATAAGATTAACAGATGTTATTACTTTACATGGATTTAAAGACCATCTCTGCAGTGTGGAAGACAGTCCCAGATGCAGTTGAGAAATGAGGTGATTCTTCTCTGTGTGATTCCCAAATCTCCTGGACTCTGGCTGGCATAAGTGTGTGTGTGTGTTTATGAGAATGTTCACTGGTAGAATTCTCTGAAGTAGCTTCTGCCACTACTACCACCATTCAAAGCATACTCTAAGGCAAAAGAAGGAAATATTTAGAGTGTGAGAGACAGTGAAAATATCCAGCCCAAGACCAGGCATGGAGAAAGCCCCCAGGAAACATCAGCAAAGTGAGGAGGGAATGTACAGATGGGAAAAGTATGTATGGCTTGGAATAGATGCCCCCCCCCAGCTTAGTCCCTGCATGTGAACCAATAGCTGTGTGTCTGGGTGACCTTGGGCTGGACCCTTGACACCCCTGAGCCTCAATTTCTCATTAGCAAGATGGCAGAAATCTCTGCTGCCCTCCCTCACCTCCTGTGATTGTTGTGAAGCTGAAACAAGACCATGTCTGTGACCATTTGGAAACTCTACAAACATATCAGGCATTAGTGTTAAAAATGATCACTCGAACCCATTCTGAAAGGTTGAAGGATACGTGAAAAGTGGACCTTGAGGCCTTCTCAATTATGGCTTCAGAAATAGTTAAGGTAAAGTCAGGCGGCAAGTGATCAATGCCTCTCGATGTTTCTTTCCCAAGGAGGCACTCAGATTTTTGCAGCTGCCTGACATGTTTCTTAACAACTTACCTCCAACTGGAGAAACATCAGTAGTTGTCGAGGCCACAGTTTGTCTGGCTGATTTATACAAATTGGTGAAACAATATCTCCAGCCTATTCTTTGATCTTGGTTTGAAGCAAGTCAACCTAAACACTCATGGGAGCTGGAAGGAGATCCTTCATATAAATGTGCCCACAAATCTTTCTTGGATGCTCAGGGTGAGGCCTCTGCTAGTTGCTTCAAAGGCCTCATCCATCACGACAGGGGGAATAAAAACTCAAGTTATGCTTTATTAACCTTATTGATTGCCACCCTTGACCCAACTCAACCCATATCCAACTGCGGCAGGAATTTCTAACTCAACTTTTGCTGTAGTAGAACTGCACTTCCTCCACCACAATCCTCTCTGCACCCTCCCTCCCTGGCCCTGGTCTCCCTGCTCCCACACTACCCTGTGCCCTATCCTCATCCTTTTGTACTTGGCAGCCAGAGTGATTTCTTTTCCAAACTGAACTGTAATATCACACTGAAAAGGGGTTCAAAGAATTGTCACAAAGTCATGGACAGAATGGGAGGCCATTACCTAAGTGAAATGAGTCAGAAGCAGAAAGTCAAGTCCCTGCATGTTCTCACTTATAAGTGGGGGCTAAACAGTGGGTACACATGGGCATACAGAGGAAGGTAATAGACACTAGAGACTCCAGCAGGTGGGAGAGTGGGTGTATTAGTCTGTTCTCACTCTGCTAATAAAGAAGTACCAGAGACTGAGTAATTTATAAAGAAAAAGAGGCTTAATGGGCTCACAGTTCCACATGGCTGGAGAGACCTCACAATCATGGCAGAAGGCAAAGGACGAGCAAAGGGAGGTCTTACGTGGCAGCAGGCAAGAGGGCATGTGCAGGGGAACTGCCCTTTATAGAACCATCAGATTGAGTGAGACTTATTCACTGTCACCAGAAGGGGAAAAATCCACCACCATGATTCAATTACCTGCCACCGAGTCCCTCCCATGACACATGCAGATTATGTGAGCTACAATTCAAGATGAGAATTGGGTGGGGACACAGCCAAACCGTATCAGTGGGAGAGGGTTGAGTGTTGACAAGTTACCTATGGGGTACAAAGTGCACTCTTCGGGTGATTCGGGTACACTTCACCGCCATGCAGTATATGGAGGGAACGACTGCACTTGTATCCCCTAAAGCTATAACAATTTTTAAAATAAAATAAAAATGGTCATATAGCACACTTCTATGGAACCTCAACCCAGATCAAGAAGTTGCTTCCTTGTCCCGTCTCAGAAACTGTGCCCCACTCACCCCCAGCAAGAGAACCACTGTTTTGACGTCTCACATTATTATTTCATTGTACCTGCATTTGAATTGTCTTTCAATGGAGTAACTCAGATTATATTCTATTGCATCTTGCTCCTTTTGCATAACTTTTTAAAGTGAGACACAACCATGTAGTTGTGTGTGGGTATAGCTCTGTTGTTATTTTTGTTATACAATATTCTATTTATGAATATGTTATAATTTATCTCTTTTGCTGTTGATGGATATTTGAGTTGTTTCCTTTTTGGGGGCTACTACAAACAGCACATGTATGAACATTCTTGTCCATGTATACACCGCTGTTGGACAGAAGCAGATTTTCTGTGTTATGGAGTATACATAGGTTCAGTTTCTATAGATACCACCAGTTTTCCAAAGCAGTGGTCCTAGTCCACATTCCCAGCTGCAGTGTATGAGAATTCTAGCTGTTCTGTACCCCTGGATTATGTGCCATTGTCTGGGAATCTTCTGTTTGTTTTATTTTTGTTTCTTTAGTTTTTCCATTCTCTGGGTGTGTAGAGTATTTTACTGTGCTTTTAATTTGCATTTATCTGATGGCTAATTAGGTTGAGCCTCTTTTCATGTGCTTATTGATTATTTGGCATCTTTTTGTGAAGTGTGCCTGTTCAAGTCTTTTGCCCATTTTTATATTGGTGTGTTTGTATTCTCTCTGGACTTGCAATAGTTCCTTACAGGTCTGATTATGACTCCTCTGTCATTTGTATGTGATTTAGTTAAGAAAGAGAATCTGTTCAGGAATCTGATCTTGTCACTCTCCTGGCATCCCCGTCTTTATAGGTCAGCATCTTTGAGAGGTCCTGGTACTCAGGCCTTTGAGTTCTCTGGCCTGTCTTTGGGCCACCCCATTCTGTGGCTTCTCCTTCAGCTATACTAGAGCCTCTAGAGTGTCCTTCTCCTTGTCCTGGAATCTGACACAGGGCAGTGTGACTCAGAGCTAAGGGCACAGACTCTGGAGCCAGACTGCCTGGTCTCACCACTCAAGTGTCGAACGGTGCTGACAACAATAATAATCCCCCCTTAAGAGTTGTGAGGAGTTAATGTGAAGTCCTTAGAAGAGTGCTGAGCACACAGCAAGGGGGGGTGAGCGTGAATATTTTTTTTATCATCATTTATGTTCATTGAGGTTCTGCTTTTGGAAATGTCCTTTCCTTTCATCCCCTATGATTCTAATCACCCTTGGCTAATTCCTACCTACCCTATAAGTCTCAGCTCCAAAATCATGTCTTCAGGGAAGCCCTCTGTATCAGTCAGCACAAGCTTAGTTGACTTGCAGTAATGAACAACCTCAAACTTGCAGTGGCTTTAAACCATCAGAACATATTTTCTGCCACATGTTCCCTGTCGGGTGGCTAGGGGATCTTCCACCATGATACTTTTGGATCTTTGCTCCAGAACCTCATCCATGGACCAGCCACTACCTGGACTGTCAATAGGCAGTGGTAGAGGGAAAAAAGGCTCTGACAGGTTTCACACAGGGGATTAATGCTCACCAGGAATGACTCATGTCTCTCCCACTCTTGCCAGAACTAGTCACAGGCCACATTGACCACAGGGGCCAGGAAGTTCAGTCCCACCTTGTACTTGGAAAGAGAGAGACCTGAGATACTTGGAGGGTTGCACCAATGACTAATGACAATTTGCCCAAATCCCAAACTGAGTTAGGCCATACTATTGTGTGCTTTGTCTATTTTACCTTTCTAACACACACCAGTGTGCAGTCATGTGTTTGTGTGGCTATTTGATTATTGTCTATGTCTACCACCAGACTGAATTTCACAAGGGCAGGGCCCTATTGGAACTGTTGACTGCTCTATCCCTGTTTCTGTCACTTGCCCCTTGCAGATATTTGAGAAGCTTGGTGTCTATAGCAGTCAATCATTGGAGAATAGATGCTGGTCTCTTTATCCTGCCATCTCTAGATACCTTTTCTTCTTTTAATTATTCACTGCAGAAATTTATGTACCCATCTCCCAGCTTCCATAGTTATCAACATGCCAATCTTGTTTCATCAAATTCCCATATTTCATTGCAGAAATTTTTGAGTCTATAAAAAATAGAACCATATAGTAAACTCTCATGTACCCATCTCCCAGCTTAAACAGTTATCAACATGCCAATCTTGTTTCATTGAATTCCCATATTCTCTCCCCACCACTATTTTAAAGTAAACACATCCTATCATTTCATTTGCAAGTCATTCACTACAATGTAATACCATTACTGTGCCTCAAAAATGGACAGTCATTTTTAAATATCATATAATACCCAGTCAATGTTGCAATTCCATTGATGGCCTCATAAATGCTTTGTTCAAATTAAGATCCAAAGAAGATCCACACATTGCATTTGGTTGATTTGGTTTTGGAAATCTTTAGTGAATCTCCATTCCCTTTTTTATTTGCTTGTTTTTCTGTTGGAAACCATGTCACCCATCCTGTAGCCTTTGCCATAATGTCGATTTTGCTGATGGCATGGTGTCTTTTGATGTGTTCCTCTGTCCCCTGTGTGTCCTGCAAACCTGTAGCTAGCTTTCAGTAAGATCTAGAAGTTTGAAGATGTTCATATTTGTTTTTTTTGGCAAGAATTCATCTGAGTTGTCATTGTATACTTGTACTGCCTCATTCCATGTGATGTCTGTTTGTCTGTTAAGCTTCCTCAGAGGTTTTGGGTTTTGCCAGCCTGATCCACCATGGTACCCACCTTCATCCATGGTACCCACCCCACCTCCCAATTCCCAGTGACCCCACTCCTGTTTACTTTGTTCCACTTTCTTACAAGAAAAATCACATCCTAAAATGTTCCCTCCTTGCACGGAAAACCCATCCAGACGAGGCTCAAGTCATAAAAGAGCATGAGACATGGATCTCCATTTGTTATGAGGTTAGTGGGCATCAGCTTTGTCAACAGCCCCCATCTTTAATCAAGAAGAAATTACCCACTGGTGGGACATGATGGTTTTCTTTTACAACTAGCTCATTTTTTAAAAAATTAATTTCAGTTCAATTTTTTTTTTTTAATTTTAAGTTTTGGGATCCATGTGCAGGATGTGCAGGTTTGTTACATGGGTAAACGTGTGCCATGGTGGTTTGCTGCCCCCATCAGCCCATCACCTAGGTATTCAACCCCTCATGCACTAGTTATTTATCATGATGCTTTCCCCCACCATCCCCCCACACAGGCCCCAGTATGTGTTGTTCCCCTCCCTGTGTCCATGTGTTCTCATTGTTCAGCTCCCACTTACAAGTGAGAACATCCGGCATTTGCTTTTCTGTTCCTGCGTTCGCTTGCTGAGGTTAATGGCTCAGTTCAACTTTTAAGCAAGGAAAGAGAAGGATAATTGTGCAGCGTTTCCTGAAAAGTTATGAAAGAAAGCAAAGGGTCATTTCTCAGAACTCCTCTCCCACCATTAAGAATCATCGTCATGGCTCTTCCTTGCATCTTGCAGCCGAGCTGTAAGCCCTGGAATTGGCTGATGGGGCTTTGCTTCCAAAGATGTTTCTCAGATCCTCCTATTTACAAGGAGGGTGTTTGGAACTAGAAAAAAGCTGGAGGTTTGCGTGAGGGGAAATTCTCAGTGCAACTCCCACACTCTCATGCCTGCTGGAAATCCGGGCCCTCCCCACCCCAACCCTCTCCTCTGCAGCCCTCTCCTCTCTTCTCCATCCTTATTTCCATTTGAATCAGTGGTTATGGGGTGCTCTCAGGCCTGAGCACTGATGAACGGATTTTTCAAGCTGTAATTTATCATGTGGATGAAGGTTTGATCCCCTGTTTGGTGCCCGCAACATTGGGGTCCTAATTTCCACTCCAGGGCCAGTTCCCTGTGGAGCAGGGCAAACCTCGACTAACCTTTCTATGCTAGTTTCATCTCCTGGAAAATAGAGTTAATATCTTCCCTGCTTCTAGGAACACAGGAATTAGTCATTGTTTTTTCAGAGTGCTAATCTCATACCTTTGCCAACACAAGGCAATTCCGCCAACAGCCCCCAAATTATATCTGATCACATAGTGGCTGAATGTGTTGATCATCACTACTTCCATTGTGAAACTCCAAACTAATACTTTTAAGGTTGCCACTTTATTCATAAATCCAAGAAGTTATCACAGCCACTGCAATGAGTGAGGTTCAGAGCTGAGGGCCACCTGGAAAAAAATCACCACCCACTGCAGCCCCGGCCTCCATCCAAGGCTGGGCAGGTTATCACGAAGCAAACGAGAAGGTCATGACAGGCTGCAGCTCCGTCCCTTTCCATTTCAGGCTATGACTAATCTTTTCTGATGTTCTTTTATTTGAAAAAATAATCTAAACTGGCCCCAGACAGAACCAACTCTCCTTAAAAGGGAAATCTACATGAAAGGATGGAAGGTTGCTCACAGAGGGAAAAGACAGGGAACCCATCGCTGGAGGTTTGAGGCTCCCGAGGAGAGCACTAAGGTGCCTCGTCTTTAATTTATGGGCATAACGGGAGAGCTCTTTCTGCTTGAAGTTGGTGATTCACAACCTCATCTGAGGTCTGATTCCATCAAAAATACATCCAGCTCCAAGGGCTGCCAAAGAAAAGGAGGTTTTCTCTAACCCAAGAGACCCCCACAGTTTCTCCTCCAGCCTGGAGACCTGGGTGTACTGTCAGGGCCCCCAGCTTCAGTTCTCCTGCCCTCCTGAGTTGTAAGTAGTCCCCAGGAAAGACTCTTCAAGAGGCAGGCTGCTTGGGTCTGGATGGTTCTCTAAGTCAGAGTTTCTCAACTGATGTGCGACTGACATTTGGGGCTGAGTCACTGGGGTGGTGGGTACAGATCTTTGGGGCTGAGTCACTGGGGTGGTGGGGACGGATCTTTGGGGCTGAGTCACTGGGGTGGTGGGGATGGATCTTTGGGGCTGAGTCACTGGGGTGGTGGGGA
>NW_026652309.1:2955406-2964233 GCF_009828535.3 Hylobates moloch | reverse complement strand
GGATCTTTGGGGCTGAGTCACTGGGGTGGTGGGGATGGATCTTTGGGGCTGAGTCACTGGGGTGGTGGGGACAGATCTTTGGGGCTGAGTCACTGGGGTGGTGAGGACTGACCTGTGTATCACAGGAGGTTTAGCAGCCTTCCTGCTCCCACCCACTGGATTCTGTGAGCAGCCCCTTCTCCGGTTGTGACAACCAAAAATGTCTCGACATTGCCAAATGCTTCTGGGTGAGGGGGTGCAAAATTACCCTGGTGGCAATTCATGGAGCTGTTGGTCCCACAGCCCTTTCCAGGGTGCCTTCATGTCCACAGGGAAACTTCAAAGTGCCAGGGCCTTTGGCTGAGTGGGTGAGACCTTGGGAAGGCAGAGCGTGGAGCTGTCCTGACACGGGAGCATTTTTTTCCCTTGTGCACACGTCCGCCTGGCAACCGTGCTGCAAGTCATTGTGGCCTGCCTCCCAGGTGCCCCTTTGAATTGTGCCCACAAACCAGGTGGTTAATCAGCTCTCCAGCGCTGCTTGGAAGCGTCCCTGCCTAAGCGAGCATGTAATTACCAGCTCGCACCCTCAGCCGTGGACACGCAGGAGAGCAGCAGCAGAAATGGGTGGCTCATTGCAGGAGGGGGAGCGGGGGACTCTGGCCTTTGAAGCGTGACATGAATGCCAAAAATGATGGTGTCCGTCCCCTTTGGAGACTGGACATGTTTTGCTGGCCTTTACTGGAACACAGCCGCCGGATCCCTGCAGATGGCTAGGGCTACCTGAGCTACCTGTGTGAGGGACCGGGCCCCCAGCTACGGGGGGGCACCTGAAGAGTGGCCTAAGCCTGCACACAACTTGGCCTCTTGTTAGGTCCAGGGGGGTGTTTTATTTGGCAGCCTTGCTCCCCATCATATCAAACAAATTAAAATATGCCCACACTAACTATAGTTTGTTTGCAGTAAAAATATTTGAAAGGAGTTTAATGATTTTGCTGCTTAAATTATCTGGCGGCAGGTAATTCGTCAAGGTTGCAATTACCTGTGATTTGCCCCACAACCAATAGGCATCCTTAGGCATTCTTGCAATGGTTTTCTCAAACATAATGCAGTTCTTATGACGACGACATCATCAATACTGCACCCAGCAAGCGGTGAGGAGGCTGCACTGCTGTAGTTGGTAGGCGTTTAATGAAGCATTTATTAATTTTGATTTTGTGGCTTTCTTGTTGAATTTTGGAGCCCATAATTTTCTTCCACATTGCACACACTTGCATGGACCCCAGAAAGGTTCATGCCTAAGGCTCTTGGGGGTTTGTGGCGGGGGGGGGGTGCTCTTTTCTCTTGGCAGTATACTGAAGGTGAGAAGAAGATTCCAGAGGTAGCTGAACAGTCGCTTTGTTGAGGAGGGTTTGCTTAGCTGCTGGAGTCACTCCCAGTTTCCTCTTTCTTGGTTTTTGTGGTGGTAAAAATTAAGTCCAAACATCTGGAGATCCACATGTGTGATTTGCAAACATCAAACACAGCATGCATTCCTTATTTCTTGATTAATTTATTGGCTGTTGCCTTTCTGATCAGTCTACCAGCTGGGCATTTTACTTTTCTCTTACTGCAAACGAAGTGTAATTGCTGGGACGCAAACCGGTTGGAAAAACAATGAGAAATTAGGCGTAATTGGGCGGCATTTCCTGACGAGCTATAATGCCAAGCTCAACATGGGAGCCAAGGATTTTCTTTTTTACAAAAAGGGACTTCACAATTATTCCTAGCGCGTGAGTTTTCCTCCCCACTGCTTTCCAGTGCCTGGGACTGAGGGGAGGGGGTGATTTCCTTCTTCCCAACCAGAGGTAGCGGATCTCTCAGATGCTTATGGTAATATTTAAAGACATAAAAAGGACAGGACAATTAGAAATGTGCACAAGTAGCTTTAGGGCTGACGTTATTGATGCCTTCGTGATCAATAGCGCTATTTTTATTTGGATTGCTGGGCAAGAACAAGCCTTAGGAAGCTATGGCCACAAAATTTAGAGGGCCCTGCAGAGGGCCTGTAAAACCCTGTTGTAACTCTCACGTCAGGCCGGGAATAACGGCTGATTTAAAGGCTTTGGCTGGTGCAGTGAGGCGGGGTTTCCATCAGTGTATGCCCAGGAGAGGGGATTACATCTGCCCGGCGTCCAGACCCCAGGTGGAGTGAAGCCGTTTATAACACAATTTGGCTGCAGTTGAATTTTAATCTTGGGATCCACCGATTGCTTTAAGGGCGAGCTCGAGAAGCCGCCATTTGTTTTTAATAGCTTTACCCAGAGACTAAAGAAATCCCTCCCCCAACAGTTGTTCTGTTCGGGGTTGTGTTTGTGGAAGGGAATTGAAAGAGAAGATTTGGTAAATAGGAGCCATGGACTGTCATGCTTTCTGGATGAACTGTTTGGACATTGGCTTTCTGATAATCATCGTAGCTAATATTTACTGGGTGCTAATGACACGTGGGGATGCTGCTAAGCACATTTCACATCATGTTTATTTTCTTAATTATTTATTTTATTTTATTATTTTTTTTGAGACAGATTCTCACTCTGTTGCCCAGGCTGGAGCGCAGTGGTGCAGTCACCACTCACTGCAGCCTCTGCCTTTGAAAGGGCTCAAGCAACCTTCCCACCTCAGCCTCCCGGGTAGCTGGGACCACAGGCACATGGCACCACGCCTGGCTAAATTTTTTTTTTGTATTTTTTGTAGTTTTGTAGAGTTGGGGTCTCCCCATGTTGCCCGGGCTGGTCTTGAATTCCTAGGCTCAAGCAAGCCACCCACCTTGGCCTTCCAAAGTGCTGGGATTATAGGCCTGAGCTACCATGACCAGCCACATCGTGTTTGTTTAAAAACAAACAAACAAAAACAAAACCCAACTCACAACAACCTGTGAGAGACTATCTCACTCAGGCCCATCTTCTGGACTTGCACTGGCCAATATGGTCACCATTCGTTACTGCACTTGAAATGTGGCCAGTCCATACAGAGACAAGTTGTAAATGTCAAATATTCACCAGATTTCAGACTTAAGGTGAAAAAAAAGTGTTAACTACTCAATTAATAACTTTGATATTGATTACATGCTGGGATTTGGGTGATATAAAATGTATAATGAAAATTGTATTCTTTTGATTTTGTACCCATTTGTTTTTACTTTTTGAAAATGTGGCTAGGAAATAAAAAATTACAGATGTGATTCACATTATACTTCTATTATAAGGCACTGATCTAGAAGAAGAAATGACGCACAGACCTGTAATCCCAGCACTTTCGGAGGCCAAAGTGGGCGGATCACCTGAGGTCAGGAGTTTGAGACCAGCCTGGACAACATGATGAAACCCCATCTCTACTAAAAATGCAAAAATTAGCAGGCGTTGTGGCATGCTACTTACAAGGCTGAGTCAGGAGAATTGCTTGAACCTGGGAGGCGGAGGTTGCAGTGAGCCAAGATCACGCCACTGCACTCCAGCCTGGGTGACAGAGTGAGACTCAGTTTAAAAAAAAAAAAGAAAGAAAGAAAGAAAGAAAAGAGGCCCAGAGACTTAAAGGATCGTGCCCAAGGCCGCCCAGCATGCAAGTGTCCGGGCCTTTTAGATGCTAACAGCATGACGCCAGAATGGGTACTTGTGCATGAGTCAGTTTCTCAGTCAGCTTTTTGTCATCGGCCCTACATCCCTGCAGACCTTGGTTGAATTTGTAGCCCCTCCGATCTCAGTTTTCCCAGCTCGGTCATCAGAGGCTGGAGTTGAATGATCTTTGTGGCTTTTTTGCGGACAAAGACGTTCTCAATTTTGTACTCTTTGGCACAGAGTGGTGTAATGTGGAGAGGGGAGCATCAGTCTCTCTCTTAATGCTTATTTAATTATATTTAATTAGGAATCTTGTTGTAATTGGTCTCCTGGGGCCATCTGCTATGGAGATTTTTGAAAAATCCAAATTTTATTTCTTGCCATCGATCTATGTGGTTAATGGGCCTGAGGAGGAATGATGTCATCTGTCCTTCTAACTTAGCACAAGAGGCAGGAGGAGAAATTGAGCAAAATCGGGCTGAGCGCCCGAGAAGGCCACCCTTTGGAGAGCCGGGGCGGGCCTGGCTCGTTCCTTCAGGTTCTCATCTGTAGTGCCCACTGTGTGCCCCAGCTTGCTCTGCCCTGTGCCAGGATTTTGGGGATAGCTGGGTTCTGGCATCATCTGTGCCCTTGTTAACATGGTACCCTAAAATCGATGCTTGCCCTGATGGTAAAATGGCGGTCTGCACGTGATCGGCACCAATTTGTGACGTCCAGGGTTCTTGAGTCAGCCACCTATTCCCTGGGTTGCCTTCAAGATGACCTGAGGGGACTCACTGCCTATTCTGTTACCTCTGGGTGGAATAGGATTCTTACAGGAGTAGGGTGATAAGAGAAGGGGGCTCTCTTTCGTTGCTGCCATCGGGCTCCTTGGTGGAAAACTGGGGCAGGATTCAAAGCAAGGCTGACATGACCTGTACTTCCCCAGAAAGGAGCCGCTGGAGGCCTGGCTAGGGCCAGCTCTCTAGCCCCGGCAGCTGCCCCCCACCCACCCCCACCGGGCATTTAATCAGTGTAGCTGATTAGTTGAAACACACCACAGGCTGGGAGCCTGCGACCCTGGCTGGCGTCCTGGGCTGTTGTTTCTGGCTGGGTGATTTGAGGCAAGCCTCCCGACCGCGCTGTGAGCCTCGGCTCCCTCATTTGCAAAATGAGACTCATCCTATCTGCCCTCCTCCTTCCCCAAGTTGTTGAGAGGCTCCAACAATGTAGAGAGGCTGATATGAAATGTGGGTAAACAGGAGAGTGGTATTTAAATGCACGCTATTACCATAATTGCCTTGTATTGTGTGTGTATATCTTATCTCCCCAATTAGATGCGAGATCCTTGGTGACAGCCACCATTCTCCCCCCTTTTGATATTCCCCACGCAGCCGGGATGATGCTGAACATATGGCTGCTGCTCAATAAATATGTTCTGAATTGTACTGAATTTCATTTTGGTTCCAAATCACCCTAAAAACTTGATCAGATGCAGCCCAAAGGAGCAGGCTGGATGAGGGAGGCTCCCCAGCCTGGCTCTGCGGCCGTTATGGGAAAATGTCTGTGGAATGAATGAATAGATGAATGAATGAATGCCTTGTGGTGTTTGCTTTACTCTTCCCGCTCCCAACTTTGACACTGGCAGTGAAATCTGCCTCCTGTGCTCAAAATGACTTCTCCCTCTCCTCCTTCGGGATATGCTTTCTGCATCCTGCCTCGCTGTAGCTCAGATTTCTATTAAGTAGTCAAACATAATATAAAATTGCCAACAGAAAGATCATTCCTGGATTAATTAATCTCCCCCTTTACATAGGGAAAGACATAAAAGAGAGCATAAGATAAGAAAACGAAATTAATCTTATACTTTCTATGGCTGCCTGTTAATTTCAAGCTTTCCTGCATCCAGGTGCCTGCGTTCCTGCTCGGTTTCTGGATTGCTTGGTACTTAAATGAAACATCTTATTAATCATTTCCCGGGAATGCTGTGCAGCCAAAAGGAAAACAAAGGCATTCAGGAGGCACAGTAAGTTTATTTTTATAGTAATGCATACCTTATCATCAAGTATGGCCAATACATCAAAATGATAAGCCAAATTTGTATATGATCTCACACTGCTATTGATAAATCACGTTAACAGTAAGCTGCTGGATCAATTCTGCCCTGACACCAACCTCTCCACGAAGTAGAGATTCGAGAATAAATGTGAAGGTAACCAGGGATTAAAACTGTTTGAGAAGTTTCACAAAAGAAGCTGAACTCTGCTAATCAGAAAGTAGATCCATCTTTAATTCCGAAATGACTGCACAGCAATTCAGCAGTCCTGAGGACAGGCAGAGTTTCTCAGCCCCGGGGTGGAATGGATGGCTTCCTATCTCTCTCCTGCCAAGGCTGCGTTCTCACATCTTCCAAAATGTCCATTAACCCCAGCTGGCCCCTCACCCCACCGAGATGATGTAAATATAATGATTAACCAATCCACACTAGCATTAAGATTTCTTGAAGCTCCTCTTCACTGAAAAATGCATTAGCTCCTGGCAGTACTGTCCAGAAATTAATTCACAGACAACTGAGCATCATTACCCATGGTCTGCCCTGGCTAACTGCAATCTCTGTTAGTGAATTTGGGGATGGAGATGAGCTATTTCCATCCACTTTATCATCCAGAGACCTTAGTACATAGTGTATCTCTGGTAAGTGCTGTTATTATAACCTGTTTCTAGAATTGTTATTACCAGTAATTCTGCAGAAACAGGGTCCCACCCAAAGCCATCAGCACAGTGCCTTTAAATCTTAAAATCAGCCTTTAATCTCTACTTTGGTGTTGTTAGCAGAGGTGAGAGTTTTATTTCAGCCCAATCGCTGTGTCTTTTAATTTTTTTAAATAGTGAGCTATCATCCCTCCAACCCCCTCCCCCAAACACTGAAGTCCAGAGGCCACTTTCTGGGAGAAGGTTGTTGCAAATGGCCCAGGTGCTGGGGCTGGTTTGGTAGGAAGGAGTGTAGAGAACCATAAGGGCTCCCTACAGGAAAACATCAGGACTAGCACAAGCCACCCTTACAAAACGCGGAGTGAGTAATGGAATTGGCATATGGCAGTGAAGCCTGCAGGGAGAGCTCCCTTGACCTTCTGCATATGGAGTTTAGGGTCCCCTCTGGAAGGATCCCTGTCCCAGGAGGCTGCCCTCCCTAGTACTTCCTCCTCGTTCCCTTACACGTGGAGCTCCTGCCTAGCTCTTCCCTGGTGGCCCATACTACCTGGCTGAGTGTCCCCTCCCATCATTTGCAGATCACAGTGGCCCCCTGGTCTCTAACTCCAGGTTTCACATCTGAGCTCCAGTTCCACCCCCGGACTTCTTGTCGCCTGCTTCTCCTGCCATGCATCCGTCCCCTCACTTGTCCCCATGGACAACTCTTCTCTATGGTGTAAGCCTTTGCTCTTCTGCAGGGGCCTCTCCTTCCTTCCCCCCTTCCCTTCCTCTGGACCTGCTCAATGTACATTCTGGCTATACATATATTTGGTCTCGGGATTCGCTTTCTGTCTGATTCTTTGAGTAGCTGCCAGGGCCCCCAGGGCATGGTCTGGATCCTGCTCATTTGAATTTCCCCTTTCCCTGCAGGGCTTGTTGCACAGTAGGTCTCTACAAATATTTATTAAATGAGTGTGCCTGTATTCAAACCCAGGAGATGGGGGAGAAAGATCAGAGGGAAGATATGATAAACAGAAGGCTTCCAAGAAATAGCCTCCAACTCCAATCAGTTCTATTTCATTTTATTATGGTAAGAACACTCAACATGAGATCTACCCTCTTAACGAATTTTAAAGTGAATTGCAAATTATTCAACCAAATGATGACTGAAAAACGAAGTGCTGAAAAGACACTCAATAAACATAGGCCACCTTGGAAATGTATTAATAATCATTATCGTCACCATGTGGCGGCTGTGGATTGAGCGTCTATTCTGTGCCAAACACTGTGCAGAGCGCTCTGTGCCTGTTCCCTTGTTTACCCCTGCCCCAATCCTCTGAAACAGGCCTGCTCTCACCCTCAGTGGAGATGAAGCCATGGAGGCTCCGAAAGCCATACCCGCCATCACCCAGCCAGGGGCTGCCTGAGCCCAGCAAGAGTCCACCCCGGGGGATGCTGAGTCCCTGCCTCTCACCACCATGCATGTTGTCTCTGGGCTTCTAAACAGATTGAATGATACAAAGGTCCTGGAGAGGACCCATTATGAAAAGGGCATGTTCTTTGTTTTGGCCCCAGTACACAGCACCATCCGCCCATCATTGTCTTCCATTCAATCTCCAGCATGACCGGTAATATTTGTTAGCGGGAGAGGGGCTGATGTGTGGGCTGCAGCCAGACGGCAATGAAGCAGAAGCTTTACTTCTAAGAGAAGCTAATGGGCCCGGTTTAGGGGGGCACAAGCCCCTGACCTTGGTTGGATAAGCCTCTAGCACTAATCAACATTACCGGGGAAGTCTGTATGCGCTAACAAAGCATAAATATTTGGTCTCTATTGAAGGTCTCTAGGGCCATGGCACACAGCAGCCTTAAACATGCATAGTCTACTTGCTTGTTAGCAAAGAGAAAACACACAGAAAAACAGCCCTTTGAATCCATTCTTCCCCATAGAAACAGAAACGATGTCCTGATCATTATGTCTAAAAAAGCAGTAGATACGAAAATTGGATTTGGTTGGAGCTGGATTTTAGCTGCAAATGGGTGGTTTTTAATAAAGTGCCTCATAGCAACCGATCTGTGAAAAGCTGCTACTTAAAAGCAAGTTCATATGATCTCAGAAAATGGCTCATCAGACAGGGCAGTCTCTAACTGTTTATTTATAGTTGTCTGCGCCAGATCAGATAAGCTGGTGCTCACAGAGGTGGGTGGGGGGGAGCTTCTAGAATGTACCATCCATTGGAAACTCACAGCCTCAGACTGTGGATGTGATCAGAAAACGGATCATTGACTCACACTTTTGGAAACAGGGCCCGGTGGGGTGAGAGCTGTGGGGAGGTAGGCTGTGTTCTGGGGATAAAGGTTCTCCAAGTGCTCAGACCTGAGAGTTGTTTGTGAAGTCTGGGGGCTGAAGAAATAGGACTGGAGCTGGAGGACAGGCACCGGGGGCATGAATGAGGATAGGCGGATTGAGGCTGAGTCCTGCCTATGAGACGTTTTGCCTGTTTGAACTTGAGCGAATGCCCTTCCTTTCTTTCTTTCTTTCCCTCCTTCCTTCCTTCCTTCCTTCCTTCCTTCCTTCCTTCCTTCCTTCC
>NW_026652309.1:2869725-2955396 GCF_009828535.3 Hylobates moloch | reverse complement strand
TCCTTCCTTCCTTCCTTCCTTCCTTCCTTCCTTCCTTCCTTCCTTCCCTCCTTCATTCCTTCCTTCCTTTCTTCTTTCTTTCTGGCAGAGTCTCACTCTGTCACCCAGGCTGAAGTACAGTGGCTCGATCTCAGCTCACTGCAACCTCCGCCTCCTTGATTCAAGTGATTCTCCTGCCTCAGCCTCCTGGGTAGCTGGGATTATAGGCACACACCACCACGCCCAGCTAATTTTTGTATTTTTAGTAGAGATGGGTTTTACCTTGTTGGCCAGGCTGGTCTCAAGCTCCTGACCTCAGCTGATCTGCCCGCCTCAGCCTCCCAGAGTGCTGGGATTACAGGTGTGAGCCACTGCACCCGGCCTATCTTTCTTTTTAAAAAGGCTTTATTGAGATACAATCCATGTTCCACACAATGCAGCTATTTGAAGTGTAGAATTCAAAAGTTCTTAGTGTATTCACAGAGTTGTGTAACCATCACCACTGTCCATTTTGGAACGTTTTCATCACCTCAAAAAAGAAACCCCATGCCCTTCAGCAATCATCCCCTATCCCCCCATTCCCTCTAGCCCTAAGCAGTCTCTGTCTGCTTTGTCTCTACAGATTTGCCTGTTCCGGACATTTCGTTTGAATGGACTCATAGGGGATGTAGCATTTTGCGTCTGGCTTTTCTCACTGAGTGCCGTGTTTTCAAGGTCCTTCTGCGCTGTGGCCTGCGTCAGGGTTCCATTCCCTTTCAGGGCAGGCCCTTTCTGGTCTTCAGATTCCTCATTGGTCACATGGGGTGAATGCGGCCACGGGCTCCCTGCTAATAACCTTCCACTGGAGGGGAATCCAACTCAAGTGTTAGTGAGAGGCTGAGCTATGGAAATTCCCCCCCAAAGGCAACTACTTCTTTAGCTCTTTATCCCTCCCCCACCCCCCTTAAAATGATGGTAATAGTTGAATGCTACTGTATTTCATCCATCAGAATAGAATAGCTTTCTCTCTTCCCCCACTGGGACTCCTGTTTTGTCCCACGCAATGCTTGGATGTGCATTTGTTTTGATAACAGCGACAAGATTCCCTCGGGTTTTTTGAGCTTTCAGAGGGGCCAGGCCCTATGTTTGGGCTTTACATACAACAGCTCATATGGACCCTGTGAGGTAGAGAGTCATGGCCCTCACTGAGCAGATGAGGAAACTGAGGCTCAGAGAGGGTCAATGAAGTATCTCATGTTCTCCACAGAAGGGTCAGTTCTTCTGTAAATGCCTCTGGGGTTCAAGAGATGTGGTGTTCCTGCACTTGAATTTTCCAATACCAGTCTCTTGAGTCGGTCTAAGTGGCCCCGGAGAAGCTGTGAAACTGGTCTCCAAGCACAGCACCCTGATACCTGGACACCTACGCCCCCAGGAGTACAGAGACATTAACAGACAAGGCCAATGAGACCGTGTGACAATGGGGGTTGCGGAGGAGCTTGGCTGGCCCTGAGCAGGTGCCCAGGAGAGGGGGCCTGGCAGAGGTTCCCCGAGAGGTAACGCCTGAGTGGTGTCTTACAGCACAAAGCGAAGTCACTCTGGGGGTGGGGGAGGCCTTCTGTACATCGTTTGATTAACTGTACTTAGAGGAGGTAGGTACAAAATGCTGTGGGCGTGCGGGGGCAGGGGTGATTAATCCTCCTATAATCTGTTTGCCACAGTTTTGCTGTTGCAGGAGGTTTTGCTGGAGAGATCGATTGGGTCTTAACAGAGTGGTGAAATGGTGCAGCGACTCTGTTGCTAACTCCAGCAGAGCCTCACCCGGAGGGAGGCTCAACCCTCACAGCCATGTGGCTTTGGGGATTTCAAACCGGTGCTTCTCTTGGTGGACTGGTGAAATTTTCCCACAGAACCCATTTGTTTGATGCAGGGAGTGGAAAGGATCAGAGGAGATGGGAAGAGAACAGGAAGAAAGGGAGAGATAGCAGGAATAACTAGCCTCTTATTTGATTCATTATTAAAAAGGTGAAGGTGCCCCTTCTTCCTTACGTCCACATTCAGAGTTTCTCTCAACCCCCATCACAGTCCTGTGAGGCAGGTTCAAGTCCCTCATTTTACTGGTAAAAAATTCAGGGGCCCAAGAAGTGGAGTGGCTTGCCTAGAGTTGGGCAGGGAATCAGCGCCAAATTCAGGTCTCAACCCCAAAACTCCAAATGCTGTGCGTGGCCATAGCGGAGTAGGAGCTGGTGGTGCTCATGATGTCCCAGGAACCCCTAAGATGTGGCCTGATGCAGGGGTTGTACAGATGATCTTGCCACATTGCTGGGCTGGAGGACAATTTGGGCTATGCACATTGGGCTGTGGAAGCCCAGAGAAGGATACCAGAATCTGCTGGGGCAGTCAGGGAAGGCTTCTTGGAAGGGGGATATTGAGGCTGGGTTTTGGTGGATGTGTAGGAGTCCTTGAGTTCACCAAGGGGGGAAGCTCATTCTGGGAATGGAAGCAGTATGTGCAAAGGCTCAGAGTTGGGATTGGGGACCGTGTATCCAGAGAACAATCTGACTTGCAGAGTGGCTGATGGTAGGATGTGGGGCTATTGCGGAAAGCAGAGGCAGCCGGAAGAAGCATCATGGTTCGCAGTTCCTCCACCACCCCTGTCTGTCAGGCACGCACAAGGTAGACTTTTCCCGGGGCAGGATTTTACTGGAAGTTAGGGAACTGCTCATTGCTTTAGGTTCTTTGGAAGCTAACAATGGATTCTCCAAGGAGTGAGAGCAAAGCCACAAGCAGAAAAGGATTATGCTGTTGAAATTGTGTAACTGCCTCCCTCTGTTATTTTCTAATTAAGGAAGGGGTGAGGGGAGCCCCAAGGCTTTGAAGTAGCAAGAGAGAATTCTGAAATGTCTCCAGCCGGCCCCACGAGAGGGTCTGATTACAGAGCAGGCTTCTCCAAGTGTGACGTCACCCACTGGGCAGTGGGGATCGGTCACAGGAGTGGGATGAGGCTTCAGCATCTAAACCATAGAACTAAAATATCTGCAACCACAGGCCCTGAGGCCACAACCCAGCATGGTCCTTCTCTTCCTAGGGTAATGCGGTGGGCTCTGGACAGTGTCACTGGAAGCCCGTGCTGCGTGCTGGGGCATTTTCAGAGGGAAGCCCCGAGTGCAGCATTCTGCTCTAGCTGTTCATCTTGGCTCTTGCAAGAGGCATTTTCTTTCTCAAGAGAGAAGCAAGATTCTTTCTGGAATAAATGTTCAGATCTACCAGCTCCATGGCTGGTCAGAAGGAAGGAAAGAAGAAAGATAGGTTATCACTCCAAAGACTTCGTCCAGCCTCATGAATGACCTGGATGGTACTATGGGCTGGTAGATTTCTGAGAGGTGATGGTGGCACCACTTAAAACATATAGCCCTGCGATTATGCCTGAAAATGCCACTCTTTGGGAGTCACTAGTTCAGCGAATCTTTACTAAGCATGCACCATGTGCCAGGCACTGTGTCAGGTACCGGTGAGGATGGCGAACCCTGCCTGTCCGCTGTGACTGTGTAGTCTGCAAGGAGAAAGCAATAGACAGATATAACAGCTCCAGAATGGAATCCACTCCATGAGAGAAAGAGGGAAGCAGACAAGGGTGGTGAGAGGTACTGTGCTTTGGAGGGCAGCTGAGCTGACTCCACAGGAGGCCCAGAGGCTGCCCTGCAAGTGCGGGGAAGGCATGCTAGACAGAAAGGGTGGCATGTGCTGAGGCCTCTGGGGCATTCAGAAGTCAGCAGAAGGTTCCTGCGTCAGGAGGGATGGAAGCAGGGGAAACATTCTGAAGGGAAGGCAGAAAGAGCTGGGAGGCCAGCTTCACTTTTTCATCAGGAATGGTCCCCAACAGGATCCACAGTGTAGACCTTGCCCCAAGAGGGTCTATACAGCCCACTTCTCACCCTTCATGGGGAGTAGGGAAGGGGCCAACAGGTAGACTTCTCCTTCCATTTCTAAGTCTTTGCATCTTAAGATTTTGTATTCTGTAGTCATTGAAGAGGTTGGAGAATCTTTAGTTTGAAATGTAAGATGATTTCTTCAGGAAAAATGATCAGATTCCTCCTGACCTCTTGTTCTAAGGAGAATAGGCAGTATTTTATCATTGCGGCATTGTGTCATAGCTACAGCTAACACCATCTGAATGCTTGCCAATGTAACAAAGGGAAAATAAAGTGGGATGATGACTCAGTCTTGGGTCGTGAAAGCTCAGGAAAGTGAGACAACCACCTCCCCCTGCCAGCCTTGGTACAGGGAAGGAGGAAGATGGGCAGAAGCCAGTGCCTTCCTCTTGCCCAGCCCCGATCTCCACTTAGCAGACATCCAGCTGCCCAGCCTGGGGTCTTCACCATCTCATTCACCTGTTTGGAATATTAACCAGTTTAAAAGGACTTGGATGAGGGATGCTCTGTGATGAGTTCATTATGAAGACAAGAAGCCAACATTGAACAAAATACCTTGAGCCAAACACATTCCCTCTTTGAAGAAATTCTCAGGGCTAACATGCTAATGGGCATTATGACCACCCCATGAGGAGGCTAAAGTATGTAGCGTTTCTCAAATCTACTTAAGGATGAGTGCTTATTTTAAGGTACATCTTATAGGCAGGGGATTTTGTGGAAATCGGTTTGGGATAGAATGCTTTAACCTGATATGATTACCCTTTTACCTTTGTTGTCATCAAAAACAGCTTTAAAAATGGCAGTGAGCAACCATCCATTCATCCAATCAACTACGTATCCAACCACTTATTCAAACAATCATCCGTTTATTCAGTCTGCCATCCATCCATCCATCCATTCACCCATCCATCCATCCATCCATCCATCCATCCATCCATCCATCCATTCACTCATCCATCCATCCATCCATCCATCCATTCACCCATCCATCCATCCATCCATCCATCCATCCATCCATCCATTCACTCATCCATCCATCCATCCATCCATCCATCCATCCATCCATCCATCCATATACCTATCATCTGTACATATAAGCAGGCAGCCATCCAGGCTTTCCATACCCTGCACACAATTCTAGGACTTTGGCAGACCCAACACTAGATGTTTTCAGGGAGCTTCTAGTCTAATATAAGACTACCTCCCATATACAAATAACCAGATTTCTGGGTGAAAAGTGATTTTTGTCTTTGAGAAAATGAAATTCTAGAAGCTAAGAAATGGGGAAAGCTCCTCTCCTTAGGTGAGTCCTTGAGGGCATTTTTCCCGGGAAAAGGGATTTTGACATAAAACCGTGGAAGCTGGAGACCAGGGATCCCAGCAGGGGACCAGTGAGAGCAGAGGGCCAGAGGTTCGACAAGGGCATGCTGGGGGAGCCATCCTGCCCCCCTTCTTTGAGTCTCTGCTTGGCTGAGTAGCGACTACAGCACCGATAAAAGGCTGCTGTTCAGCTGCCACATTACTGGCAAGAACATCTCTAACGAGGCTTAATTCTTCCATCGGCATGCCTTTCCTTAGGTGCTGGCTTCAGACACATTTAGTTCCATTTAGAATCAGAGGCTGAAATGTGTTTGTCTTCACAGTGCCCACAGATGAGGCCCTGAGAACCTGTCTTTGGCTGCACTGGGGCTGGAAAGAAACCACTGTCCAGTATTAAGCCCGGTTCACCTGCGGCCCCAGATGCTGACTTCCCAGAATATTCTACCACAGGGCAACAGAGTTGGCAAGATCTCTATACATAACCAGAAAGAGATGAGATCCTTGGGGCTCTGCAGAGAAACCACCCGTTTGCCTAATAGGGCCATGTGCTCAACACTCAACATGGCTGTGGGCTATATAGGGGGACCCAGGTCCTGAGCTTGGGGTATAGGGGCTGGCCCACCAGCCAGGCACCCTGACCCCTGGAGGTTACATTCTAATGGGGAAGACAGACAGTAAGTGCCAAATAAGTGAATAAGATAATGACACACTGTGCTAAATACTTGGGGGCGATACGCTGATGTGCTGGAAGACAGTTTTAGACAGGGTGGTCAGGACAGGCTTCCTAAGGATGTGACATTTGAACTCAGATGAATGACAAGAAGGAACCAGGTGAAGTAAGAGCTAGGGAGGGAAAGCTGGTGCCAAGACCCCGAGGTTAACGGGAGGTGACACATTTTGAGAGACAGAAAGGCCAGTGCAGATAGAGGCTGTTGAGCAGATGGGGAGTGGTAAAGAAAGTCACTGGTAAGGTGGGCAGGGGTCCAACTGCTGGGACCTGTGGCCACAGGAAGGAGTTTCAGTTTTATTTTAAGTGCAGTGAAAAGCAAGGGGAAGGTTTAGGTAGGTGAGTGATTTTGTGTTTCATTTTGAAATCCTTGCTCTGCCTGCTGAGTGGAGGGAGGGTGTTGGGGTGGGCGCAGAAGCTGGGGGAACTGTGAGGGGCTGGCACAATCATGGAGGGACCAAATCAGGGGTGCAGCAGCCAGGAGCTGGAGGGAAGAGGAGGGTTGGGGATCTGGTGTGGAGGTGGAGCCGGCAGGACCTACTGCTGGATTGAATGTGGCTGTGGGAGAAAGAGGAGAAGGAAGGACCACTCCAAACGAGGCTTGGGTAGCTGGGAGATGTGGCTCTACTCCTGGGCTGCAGGAAGGTGGGGGAGAAATAGGTTTGGGGACAGGGAAAGCCAAAGAGTTCTGTTGCAGCCATGTTGTGTGAAAGATGCATCTTAGCTACCATGGAGGCAGTTGCATATATGTCTGGACTTGGTGGGGGAAATCCGAAGCGGGGGAGAATGGAGACCAGGGCAAAGAGAAGCAGAACCAGAGTCAAGCGATAGCAGGATGGAGGGGAGGGTGCACAGCTCTGTGTGAACTCCCGGATCCAACCATGCCTGAAGCTTGACCCACCTTGGACTCCAGTTATGTGAGCCAACCAGCCCCCACATCCTTTGTTTTATCCGAGTCCATTTGAGTCGGGCTTCTGTCATCTGCAGTGCAAAGAGTCTTGGCTCAACGCAGGAGGCATTTTCAGTATTTCAGGCGGACATAAATGCCTTTCCTTTGCCTTGGGCTGGAATTGCATCACCCCAGGGTGGCAAGACAAGAGGTGGTAGCCAGCTGTAGAAAGAGTGGACCTTTGGCATTGGGCAGACTCAGGAGCTGGTCCTGGCTTTGCCTCTGGCTGCCCGTGTGACCTTGGTGAAGGAGACCTGCTTCTCTGTCCCTCCATGTCCTGGCACAGAGGGGTTGTGGGAGGACAGCGTGAAGGGTGCGGGGGCAGCGGCTGGTGCGTGGCAGGTGCTTAATAAGTATCAGCTTTTGGCCTCTCTCCCCCCTACACTGATTAAAAGCTCAGGTTGGCAGTTATTTATGTCTTTGATTAATTAAACAACTGGAAAACAAATTATTACTTAACAAAGGCAGTTTGGGCGACACAATCTTTGAAAACATGAGGCCTGGCAGGGAAAAGAACAAAAGTGGCACTCAGCAATGAGGATGGAAACTGCCAGGGTAGAAAATCTTCAAGGTCCTTCTCATCTGGAAAATTCGCCTTTTCTGGATGTGCAGAATGTGGCTCCTTACAGACAGATGTTGACTTATAGTTCGAGTGGCTCATTACAGGTCACAGCACCTTCAAATGGCAGCCAGGTAATCACTCTGGTGTCACCTACATGGAGTTTATCCAAGGCAAGAGGCGGAGAGGGACAAACGACCTGAGTCACGGCCATGTGGCCGGCCGCTGCCGCCATTCAGGTGAAATCCACCTCTGTTGCTGTTCTCCACTGCCCCCCAACCCCCATGGCCAGCCCTCCACAGTGGCTGAATTAAGTATCAACCACTGGGGAGTAACCCTCACAGACCCGTGGAAGTGCCCTTGGCTCAATGAGGGTGGGGAGAGGAGGAGAGGGGGTGGGGGCAACCCTTGTGCTTGAATTTCAAAACCGCCCAAGTTTTTCACCTCATTAAGTTATCATTTGCTTCGAGGAAAAGTTCCCTGGAGTCCAAGGGTTGTGTGATGAAGCCCCCTGCCTCCACCCCGTAACTTCCTGGCTATCTGTGTGGCTTGCAACCCTGAGGCTTCCAAGGAAGAGCAGTTCAGCCACCCCTCAAGACTGCTTCACAGCTGGCATCACTTGAGTGCATCGCCTTTTTTTTTGAAGGGATCACAGTAGTTTATGGCTTTTTCACCTCCAAACCTGCCCTCACTGGGTGCAGGAGAAATTCTGATTTCCCAGGAACCTGTCCAGTCATCTGGAACCTTCGCCAGGGCTGGGAAGGTCAACTCCTGCCACAGGTCATATTGATTTTATTGGATGGCTTTTTCCAAAGCAGTGGAACAGCAGCAGGGCACGGCAGGCAGGGAGGGTTTCCAGTTCTGCGCGTGAGCACATGGCCCACGCTGCCTTAAACAGCTCTCCTGTTCCTCGCTGGTACAGGGAGAGGGTATAGGGGCTGGCCTGCCTACAATCCCCTCCTAGATCAGGCCTTTGCTTGCATCATCAGAGCAGGACTGTCAACCTGGTTTCCTTAAATTGCTGTGTGAGCTCGGTCCGTATGTCGCCACAAAGCAAGACACCCCATCCGCCCCACGGAATATATGAGGCGTCTGTGCAGTGATTGCTGTCGACTGCTTCCTGGGAGCTGGCAAGGAAGCCCCTGCTAGCCCCTGATGGGGAAGAGACGGCTGTGGAGGCCAGAGCAGATGTGCCTTGGGAAGAGTCAAAAGGGAAGAGGGAGGGGTGGGCTGGGTTGAAAGCCTGCTGGACCTGGGCTCTACCCTTTACCACCTTCCAAGGGAGGCATGATCCCATTGTACAGAGTAAGGCTCTGAGGCCAGGAAGGGCAAGATGACCTGAGAGCTGGCACCAGAAGCCAGGCCTGGCTCCAGAGTCCTTGCCTGTAACAGAGAGAATGGCTGTTCTCTCACTTTGGTACACATCAAAATCAGAGTGCTTGTCAAAATGCTGTTTCCCAGGCCCTGACACCAGCTCCTGGGGGTCAGACTTCTCTGGATAGCCAAGTCACAGATGTGTACTGTGTACTGGCAGGGGCCAAATGAGGACCCATGGCTACACTGCTGACCGAAGGTCTTCTCTAGTGATGGGCAAACGACTCCGGACCCATGAACACCAGGGGAGTGATCGAGGGGGAGAGAAGATGTCTCGGGCTCTCTGGTTGCGAATTCTAACCCCCATCATTTATCTGATCCTTTCTCACTCCAAATGGTTTTGGAAATGCCAGCACACACTCTACTTCCTCAGAGGCACATCTGTGTTTCGTGGTGCAGCAAGGACAGCCTGGGTGCAGGCACAGAGGTCTGCAGTCATGTGGGAGTTTGGAGGCTGCAAGTTGCTTGGTGCTGGTGGATGATCAAGTATGAGACGTGATGTGGAGGGGTAGATAAGACAGATCATGAAGGTCAAATATTGTATCTGTCCCCTCTGCCTTTTTTGTTCCCCCGAGTGGTGACAGGAA
Organism: Hylobates moloch; assembly: GCF_009828535.3. Lineage (NCBI taxonomy): Eukaryota > Metazoa > Chordata > Mammalia > Primates > Hylobatidae > Hylobates > Hylobates moloch. The sequence goes on along the minus strand of NW_026652309.1, from coordinate 2,945,993 downwards.
CTCTCATAAGGGTTTTAACTGGGGGATGACATGGCCAGTCCTAGGTGTTTGAAGGCTCACCCTGGCTGCAGTACAGAAAGGCAAAGCTGGGCCAGGGCCACGATCAATTAGGAAACTTGTGTGGTCCAAGCTAAAGATACAGAGGCATTTGAGTTCAGATTAACCAGAATGAGGAGTCCTTATAGAACAATGAGAGCATTCACTAGAGAAACCAGAAGAGCCATACCTTAGTAGTGTGCCTAAATTATTCCTACAGTAACTGCTACATTAGACCCACCCTAACCAAGATTATAAACAAGTCTCCAAAGGGTCAAACTGAACCACAAGTTTGATTTGTCCGAAAAAGTTTTTGCCCCCAAAAGTCTATTTTATAATTATCTTCCTACCAAAGCAAAGCCCAACACTCTTTGAAGGAAGACAACAAAATTTGAGACACTCAACCTTGAAGTGTCTAAATGTTCTTAGAGCAGAAAGAAAATGATGCCAGATAGAAATTTAGATCTACAAAAGAAATGAAACAATAACAATAACAAATATGCATGTAAATATGCCATTTTTAATTTTTAAATTAATTTAAAATAGATCTGGCCATTTAAAACAGAAACAATAGCAATGTGTAGTGGGATGTATAATGTAATTATCATAATGTTCATCATCCAAACAAAAATTACTCAATATGTTAAGCTGAACAATGTGAGACAATCAAGAGAAAGAGTCTCAGAAATGACAAGGATGATAGAATTAGCAAACAAGGACATTAAAACAACTATTAAATGCATATTCAATTATTTTTAAAACATGAACATAGTGAAGAGAGGAATTTAGGAGATAAAAAGCACCAAATGGAATTTCTGGAGATGAAAACTGCAATATTAGAAATGAAAAATATAATGGGATTAACAGCAGATTTGGAAATAGGGCGAAAGGAGAAGTGAATGTTAAGACATAGCAATAGAAACGATCCAAAATGAAACAGAAAAAACAAGACTAAAAAAAAAATGAATAGACTTTCAGTGACCTGTGGGACAGTATCAAGCACGTGTAGTTTGAGTCTCAAGGTGTGAAGTGGGGGGAGAGGGCAGAAAAAGAAATGAGAAGAAATAATGATTGAATATTTTCCAAATTTGTTGAATGCTACAAATCCTAAGATCCAAGAGGCTCAACTAGCCACAAATAAGCTTCACACACACACACCACACCACACAGCAACATATATCGTAGTTGAATTACTGAAAACCAGTGATGAAGAGAAAAATTTTTATATAGCCAGAGGGAAAATGTAAGCCAGGAGACAGTGGAATGACACTGTCAAAGTTCTGAAAGAAAAAAAAACTTGTCAACCTAGAATTCTATACCTATCAAAGATATTTTTCAGGTGAGAGCCAAATAATGACTTTTTTTGACAAGAAAAAAAAAAGGTGATAGAATCCATCAGAAGAAATCTGGCACCACAAGAAGCATTAAAGGAAGTTCTTAGAGCAGAAAGAAAATGATGCCAGATAGAAATTTAGATCTACAAAAGAAAGGAAAGAATAACAAATATGTATGTAAATGTGCTTTTTCATTTTTAAATTAATTTAAAACAGATTTGGCTGTTTAAAACATAAACAATAGCAATGTGTAGTGGGATGTATAACAAGTGAAATGTATGACCACAGAGGCAGGAAGAATGAGAGGGCAAAATGTAAATCTATTATTTCCTACATTGTACGAAAGTGGCATAATATTATTTGAAGGAAGACTATGTAATTAAAGATGCAATTTTGTAAAAGTAAAATTAAACAAGAGGTCTAATTTATGAGTTGACAGTGGAAATGAAATGGAATCATTAAAATGCTTTATACCATTAGCAAGATGGTAGCTATAAATCCAACCATATCAGTAACATTAAGTACAAATACTCAGAACACTCCAATAATAAAAGACAGACATGATCAAATTGGATATAAAAACAAGACCCAACTATATGCTATCTTCAAGAAACCCACAGTAACTATGAAGATATAAAGTTCAATGATGGAAGAAGATATACTATGCAAACACTAATCAAAAGAAGGCCCGGAGTGGCTGTATTAATCAAGGAGGATTAAAAACGAGAAATATTATCAGAGTTAAAAAGAGAAATTCTATAATGATGAAGGGGTCAATTCACAAGGAGACATAACATTCCTAAATGTACGCATATAAATAACAGAGATTCAAAATACTTGAAACAAAAACAACTGAACTGGAAGGAGAAATAGACAAATCTAACATTGTAGTTGGAAATTTCAACATCCCTGGATTGATAAACGTAGAAAGAAAATCAGTAAAGATGTAAAAGACCTGATCAATGTTATCAACCAACTTGGTTTAATGAAAATTTTAATTATCATTCCACCCAACAGCAGCAGAACACACTTTCTTTTAGAGCATATGTGGACTAGTCACCAAGATAGATCATAGCTTAAAAATGGAAACAAAAACCCTGACATTATCAAGTGCTGGTGAGTACGCAGAGCCACTGACCTCACCTACATTATGGATGGGAAGGCTGAATGATGCAGCCACTTTGGAAAGTAGTTTGGTAGTTTTTTTTTTTTTTTTTTTTTTTCTTTTTGAGACAGGGTCTCACTTTGTCACTCAGACCCAGTTTGCATCACTGCCAGGAGTGCAGTGGTGCAAACAGCTCATTGCAGCCTTGACCTCCGGAGCTCATGGAATCCTTCCTCCTCAGCCCCCCAAGTACCTGAGACTACAGGCGTGCACCACTGCACCTGGCTAATTGTGTGTGTGTGTGTGTGTGTGTGTGTGTGTATTTTTTGTAGAGACACGGTTTTGCCACATTGCCCAGGCTGGTCCTGAACTCCTGGCCTCAAGCAATTCTCCTGCCTTGGCCTCCCAAAGTGCTGGGATTACAGGTGTGAGCCACAGCGCCCAGCCTGGCAGTTTCTTATAAAGTTAAATATACATCTACCATAACACTCAGCATCTCACTTCTATGTACTTACCCGAAGGAAATGAAAACATATGTGCACAAAAACATATATGTGGATGTTTATAGTGGCTTTATTTATAATCGCAAAAAACTGGAAACAACCCAAATATCCATCAGCTGATGGATGGGTAAAGAAACCGTGCCACAGCCATATGATGGAATTCCTACTGGAACTACTCAATGTTAGAGAGGAATGAAGGGCTGATACATATAACTCAGATGAATATGAAAGGTATTATGATGAATGAATGAAGCTGGGCTTATAAGGATACAAAATGTATGACTCCATTTACATGATATTTACATTCCAGAAAAGGTAAACATATAGGGGGTGGAGGAAGGGGACTGATTAAAAAGGGGCATGAAGGAACTTTTTGGAAAAAAAGAAAAAAAAAAAGGACTGCTGACATGGTTAAGAAAACCAAAAGACAAGACACAGAGTGGAGGAACATATTTGAATGCATGTATCTGTAAAGGACTTTTATCTCTAATATATAAATAACCTTTACTATTCAATAATAAAAAGACAAATAACCCATATTTAAAATGGGCAAAGGATTTGAAAAGACATTCTACCAAAAAAGACATATGGATAGCTAATTAGTAATAAATGATTCATGTAAAGTTGTTCAGCATCACTAATCATCAGGGAAATGAATATTAAAAGCACAATGAGATACCACTATGCTTGCTGGAATGGCTAAAATTAAAAAGATAGACAACACTAAGTGTTGGCGAGGATGTGGAAGGACTGGAATTTTCTTTTCTTTTTTTTTTTTTTTGAGACGGAGTCTTGCTCTGTTGCCCACGCTGGAGTTCAGTGGTGCGATCTTAGCTCACTGCAACATTTGCCTCCTGGGTTCAAGCAATTCTCTCACCTCAGCCTCCCGAATAGCTGGGATTACAGGCATGCACCACCAGGCCTGGCTAATTTTTGTATTTTTAGTAGAGATAGGGTTTCACCATGTTGGCCAGGCTGGTCTCGAACTCCTGACCTCCTGACCTCAGGTGATCTGCCCACCTCAGCCTCCCAAAGTGCTGGGATTACAGGCGTGAGCCAGCGCTCCTGGCCAAGGGCTGCAATTTTCCTACATTGCTGGTTGGAAAAGAAGTCAGCAGTTTCTTAACAAGCTAAATATATTCTTGTCATTTGACTCAGCATCCTGCGTGGTGTATGCGCCACTATGGAAGGCAGTTAGAGAACTGCTGGTCGTAAACTCCATGGTACTTGTGGGTCTGCTGTGGCCACACTGGTCCCTTCAGGGTCTATGGCTGTGTTGGTCTTTCATGGTCTCAGGTTGCTATGTCTTTTTATGTGCTTGTGTCCAGTTTAGACAGTTTTTCTAGCTTATCTGACAGCAGGCTGTCAGAATAATTTTTTGACAATGTTTCTATCTGTAGCTGCTGCCTTTCTTTTTCTTTTTCTTTTTCTTTTTCTTTTTCTTTTTCTTTTTCTTTTTCTTTGAGACGGAGTCTTGCTCTGTTACCCAGGCTGGAGTGCAGTGTTGTGATCTCGGCTCACTGCAACCTCTGCCTCCCCGGTTCAAGTGATTCTCGTGCCTCAGCCTCCCGAGTAGCTGGGATTACAGGCACACACCACCATGCCTGGCTAATTTTTGTCTTTTTGTAGAGATGAGGTTTCGCCATGTTGGTCAGGCTTGTCTTCAACTCCTGACCTCAGGTGATCCATCTGCCTCAGCTTCCCAAAGTGCTGGGATTACAGGCGTGAGCCACTGCACCGGCTGTAGCTGCCTTTATTTATTTATCGAGATGGAGTCTCGCTCTGTCTCCCAGCCTGGAGTGCAGTGGCGCGATCTCGGCTCACTGCAAGCTCCGCCTCCCGGGTTCACATCATTCTCCTGCCTCAGCCTCCCGGGTAGCTGGGACTAGAGGCGCCCGCCAACACACCGGCTAATTTTTTGTATTTTTAGTAGAGACGGGGTTTCGCCGTGTTAGCCAGGATGGTCTCGATCTCCTGACCTCGTGATCCGCCCCCCTTGGCCTCCCAAAGTGCTAGGATTACGGGCGTGAGCCACCGCGCCTGGCCTGTAGCTGCCTTTCTTTAACAGTGCCTTTGATCTGCTATGCTTTTTGTACCAGCAAGGACACTGACTCTCATTCTTACTGTTGTCTTACCTTCACTTCTTTATGCCTTTTGCCAGCATTACCTCATTTTGCCTGCTGGGGAGGGACTGTCACTCTCATTTACCACTGGTCGTCAGCTCTGGCACAGCGCTGGGATTCAAGTAGGTTTGACTCCAGCATGTTCTTTGATCACGGAGCTGACAGTATGAAGGGAATTCAGAAGTTGACACCATGTTGCCCACAGAAAGACACAAACAGGGGGAGGGTGGGGGAGAGAGCTGCGGGGGCAGGTAGGCTTCCCAGAGGAGGTGGAACAAGATCCCAACCTGGAGGTTCTGGCCAGTAGAGAGAAGCCACAAGCCCAGTGAGAAGTGCTCAAGGGGACCGGCCCAGTGGTGACCTGGGGGATGAGGGGAGAGTGCTAGCTGGAAGATGAATGCAGTGCTAGATTATGCAAGGCCTTGAATGCCAGGGCAAGCATTGGGTTTGATCATGTGAGTGGGCACTGGAAGGCACCACGCCCAGGTGTCCTGGCTAGGGAACTCATGCCAGTGATCTTGGGACGCAAGCAGCTCATGCAATGAAGGCTGTGCCGACTAGTGGCCATTCGCCTCGAGGTCTCAGCTACCTTCCTTTGCAGGAGGGGCAGGGTAGGGCTCCAAGCTCAGGCAGTGGACAAAGGATGGATTTTCCAGCTTTCCTGCTGCTGTCCAGGGGCATTCTGCCTTTCCCAGGAGATAAGGGGTCCTCTGAAGCCTCATGCTTTTTTCTGCCTCTCTGCTTACCTTTGAGGGGTCTCAGCCTTCCTCACTGGGATTAAGTGGCCACAATTAGTATTAAGTTTAGACATGTGACCCAAGCTACGGGCAGATGTGCCTCACTGTCTCCCAGGTGCACCTCCTTCGCGGTGAGTTGGCGAGGCAATGTGAAATCACACACACCCAGTGAATCTTCGTCCCATGGCTGCAGCGGGAAGGCATAAAGCAGGCGGCAGAACCCACATATGCCTGAGCACACCATTGTCATCCATCCCTGGAGATGTCCTCCTTGTCCGCTGCCTTTCCCTCCCAAGCAGGACCGGCTACAGAACTTGCAGGGCTTAGTGCAAAATAAAAATGCAAGGTTGCTCCTTCGAAAAATATTAAACCAAGTGTGGGCCTCTGCTCAGCATGGGGCCCTGTGTGGCTGCACAGCCACGTGCCCGTGAAGCCGCCTCTGTTCCTGTGCCTGGCCTCATTCCATCCTGCAGGGGAGGCTGGCTGGATCTCAGAGGGCACTGCCTCTAGTTGTGGGGCCTCCATCTGCCTGTGGCTATTTGCATTCTGGCAACACTGAGCACCCCATGCACCTGGGCATGGAGCCTTTTAGCACCCAGCTCATTTGGGCAAACCTGGCTGGGTCCCGGCTTGCCTTGTTCTTGACAGGTGAGGATGTGTATTCTCCATTCTTTGCCAGTTTCTCTTCCTATTCATCTATTCCTCACCCCCGAATTTACAGTCTTAACACATTGTTTTTCCTCTAACTATGCCCTCCTCCAAAACAATAGATTTCCTCCAGATCAATACAAGCCCATGCCTCTGTTGAGCCTGTCAGTGGATTTCAGGGCATCCTTTCATATCCCTAAGAGCTGCTCAACATTTCTTCTTCAATGTGGAGCTCAACCTCCGGGCTGGTTGTGGCTGTGCGACTTCTCAGGAGGCCAGGCAATTAGCTAAGACACTGTTTCTTCTACGGCTTTGACTGCATCCGCTTCCTTCCCGCCCCTCCAGGAGACTCTGTGTCCACCTCTCAGCCTGGGGACACCACGGGCCCTATGAACAGAGGCCCAGCCATCACCCAGAGAAGTGTGAGCCAACTGTATTTCCTCAGTGGCTCATTCATTCATTCGCTTCCTCTCATTCTCTCCAGTGTTGTGGGCTGGCAAGTGCGCAGGTGCTGGGGTGCAGGGATGAAAGGCAGGAGAGGGCGGGGAAAGAAGCCTCAGAAGCCCCACACCCTCCAGTTCAAATCCCAGCTCTGCCATTTACTAGATTTGTAACTTTGGGCACGTTTCTGAGCTTCTCCTGTCCTGTTTCCCAGCACCTGCCTCACAGATTGTGAGGGAATGAAGGGGGCAGGGAAGAGGGGCAGCTGCCGTCGAAGGGCTTGGCACCTGCGACCTGTCATGGTCCGTCATGACTCACATCCCCAGCCTAGACTTGAGCCTTAGGGCCGTCGGGAAGGCGAGTGTCGAGTGGGGCAGTGGGTGGCACCCACGGCGGGGAAGGCCGGGAGCCTGGATACTGGGAGACATGATGGCTTGCTCTGCGCTGTTCCCCTTGGACTGGGGCCTCCTTCCTCTCAGGCTCCAGGCTCGGACTCACCTGCGCCTCCTGCCTCCTGTAACCACCCTGAGGCTCCCAGAGATCTCCCCCACCCCTCTCTAAAGAAGGGCCTCTTCTTAGATGCCCTTCAGTTCCCCTGCACCTTTCTGCACTGGCCCATGCATTTACATTTAAAATATCTATGTGATGATTTCGTTAATGTCCTCCCTCACGTCACTGGAAGCCCCATGAGGACAGGGACTGTGTGTGCACCATCGTATCCTGGGTGTTCAGCATGAGGCCAGGTACCAAGGCCAGGCTTGAGAAATCTTTTCTGCATAAATACATGAGTTTCTGGCTGAGAGAAAGAGAGAGAGAGAGAGACAGAGAGAGACAAAAACAGAGAACTCCAAGGGGGCCTCATGCCTGGGGTATAGACATAGAGGGGTTGGCAGTGGGTCCAGATGTCTGGGGCAGAGAACCATCTGGCCCTGTGGCCATGGATAAGGATTCGGGTCTTTCTCCCAAGGGTCCTGGGATGCCTCTGAAGGGCATCTCAGGGCCGCGGGGCCGCATCCGATTTGCATTTTAGGAAGATCAACCAGCAGCTGTGTGGAGAGTGGATTTATAGCCTGGCTTCTTTGTTCAAATCCCCGGAGTCATTTTCTTCTTTTTTATAGGATTCTGCTTGTTAGGGACAGAGCCAGGAGCCGATTATGTCTTCCTAACTCACTTTGTGACCTTGGGCGAGTCCCACTTCTCAGCAGAAAGCAGGCGCCGGCCCCTGGCTGCTCCTTCCGGCTGCACAGCTGTGCTCTCCCAAGATACCTGTTCCTCCCGCAGAGAGCCCTCACCTGCCGCCCTCCTGGCCACCAGCCATGGATGGGGGTCATCCCTGCACCCAGCTTGCCGCACTTGTGGGGTCTCCCTGCTGGTGCTGCTGCAGGAGGGGGTCGAGCTGGGGGTGTGCGGACACCTCCCTTTGCCAATGCCTCCCACACAGTTGATGAGAAATCCATCAGGGCCTGCCTCGTTTTGTTCCCCGCGACTGCAGCTGTCGCTCCTTACTTAACTCTAGCGTTCCCTTCTCATGCAATCCCACCCTCTCCCACCGTACCCTCCTTGTGGGGACTTAGACAGGATGGTGGCCGTCCAGAGCCAGAGCCAGCCTGCCTCCTCCACACACGGGCGCCCACCCACCCCTCTGCACACCGGGGCCGTTGGGGGGGCCCGCTTGGTGATGTTTTAAGTGAGGCCGACAGAAAAACCCCACTCCACTTTCCAGCACTGCCAAAAACAGCTCTCCCGCTAGATTTATAAAGTTTGCCTAACTTTCCTTCTGCCACCCAGGAGAGGCCTTCCCTGCATTTGAAGAAAACACCTCCCCCAACCTTTTTTTTTTTTTTTTTTTCTCTGAAAAACAGATGAAAGTTTTGGCTAGAAATCCAGAGGTCTGGGGGGCAGGCATGTAAATTCAGTGGTGGTTTATTGCCCTAAGGAAAACATACCTCGGTTATGAAGTATTCCCCCTTGAAATCTCACTTGACATTCTGTAAAGAAAGAGGAACGTTTTTAAGAAGTTGTCGGAGCCACCTAATACCTTCCCTACAAAGCAGAGCCTTTTTGAAAGATTAATATCGAGCTGCAGATAGTCAGTCACCATAATTGTACTGATCCCGGCATGTTCCTCTGCCCATGCCGTCGGGGCGCTGGGAGCTGCAGGAGAGCTCCATCCAGAGTGCCCGGGGGTTGGGGCCTCCAGCTTCGTTCCATGAAAGGCTGCCAGCCCCGGCCCTGCGTACCCAGTCCCAGACCCAGACCCGCACAGGCCAGCACATTTCTGCTGATGATCTTTCTTAACTCTTTTTCCTAAGCCAAGGAAGGGGCAACGCTGCGTTTGGGGTTTGTGGGCATTTATTAATGTAATTAAGGACGATTTGCGAGAACCCTCTACTGCTCGCACCACTTCCCTCCTGTCATTGCGTAAGAGGCTTTTCCTGGGCAGCTCTCCCCACCTGGTTGTGTCCCTTTAACTGGAGAAAAAGGGGAGTTTGGGGGGGTTGGGGGCCCTCTGACTCGGAACAAAGCCTTCCTGCAGATGCTCCCTGTAGTGCGGTGGGCTGGTTAAGGTGAAGCGTGTCCATGTGGGTCCTGGCCTGTGCAGTGTGGATGAAACTCCCTCCCTCCTCCACGGTCATGTAGTTGCCTCGCAGATATGGCTGGTATGGCAGTGGGTTTCAAGGCTGCCAAAGCTTAGAAGCGTCACCTCGGACAACCCCTGCGGGTGCCTTGGTGGCCTTAGGACACTTGCCTCATAACCGGAAGCCTGGGGCAAGTCGGAGTTGCCATTTGGCTCCCTTTACCTTTTTGTCCGCGTGGTGGTCATGCTAAACAGGCCCTGAACTCCCACTTGGGCACCCCTGGAACCTCAGCTTGCAGATTAGGGGCTGGCTATGGAGAAATATGAGGTCCCCCCTCCCCTCATCTATGGAAGAAAAACAAAGGCCTAAGCGAAATGACTTTTTTTTAAAGCATCATTCCATAGAGCATTAATTTTTTAGGATTTCTTCTGGGAGGAGAGATCAGATCAGAACTACAAACGATATGAAAACATCAATGTCTTCATCTGGAGCGAGCAGGTGGTGCAAAGATCCTACCACCACGAGGTCAACTCTCTCCCACTCGGCGTGAGCTCACTGACCTGCCATGGGGTGGATGTTGATTAACTTCATCCAGGGTTTCCCCTTGGTGTCTGAGGGCAATTTCTGACCCAGATAAAGCCTGCTTTCACCACGTGACCTTTACAGAAAGGCAGTACTGTGTCCCCTCTGGGGTCCCCGAAATAATAAATCACCAGAGGCCCAGTGAGAGACGAGGCCACGCGAGGAGGCAGACAAAGGACAGAAACGGACAATAAATCTCACTTCTAGGGAGCAGCCATTTCTTTTTTCTTTGCAGTAATTTTTGTGAAATGTAATTATGATCCAATAATACAAATACCAACATTGAGAATTCTGCAAGCGACATCCCTGCCTGTTCTGTTTGGAAATGGAGTGCTCGGCAGGCACGCTTTCTTTCCCATTCATGGACAGGGAGCAAAGCGTTCGGAGAGGGCCAGAGGGGAGAGAGCCCTGCTGTCTGCTGATCGTGGATGGAACCCTCATTTGAGAAGCTCCAAGGGTAGGGGTCATCAGTCAGACCCCAGCCCCCCCTCCCCTACCCCCCACCAGCCACTGACAGTCCCAGGAGCCAGACATTTACAACCCAAGCCCACGGAGATGTGGAAAGAACTCTCAGAACCAACGTGGTTTGAAAGCACCAAGAAAGAAGGGAGACTTGGTCGAATAGTCGCACTTATCCTTTGCATTTCTGTCCTGGGCTAAAAATATGAATTCTAGATCATGAGATTGAAGATTTTTTTCTCTTTTTTTCTTCTCAAATTAAGGTCCGGGGAAAGGAAGCTCAGCTCACCTATAGGCTGAAATGGTTGGGATGTGCCCTTTCTCTGCGACTCTCACCGCCCTCCTTGGAAATTCTTCTGTGGGTTTGGGGGCTTTAATAACTTTAAACTTTCTAAACCTTTTTCAGGCCATCAGAGGAAAAAAATGCATTTCCCTACTCCAAATCCAAGCTCTGAAGAATCCAGAGTTTGTCCATTTTCCTCATTCGATGAACAAAGAAATATTAAACTCAAAAAGACAAAAGTGGAATGTCTACAAAATACCTCAGAACAGTCTTCTTAATTTTAGGGGAAACGACTGGGTCATTTTCTTCCAGTGCTGTCAGAAAGCAAAGATCCTCTCCTGGGAGAAAGAAAGACTGCTTCAAAGTCCTCCAAGATGTGATGAGTCCCTGTGGTTATTAATTTTTAACTTTTGGTAGTTTTTATTACCCAAGCTTGTACATACCTCAAAGGCTCTAAGACAAGAAAGACGGCTCAAAAGAGTTTTGCTACCACTTAAAAAAACAAAAAAAACCCCTACAGTTTTAAGATTCTGGCTGTGCCTCTGCTGTCATGCATCCAGAGTCTGGAGTAAAGAGAAGTACCAGGTGTCCTAAGAATGCTACGGCGGCTGCCTTCAAACCAAAGACCTGCACAGTTTTAATGACCAGATGTTTATCTAGCCAGAATTCATTTTGATGTGTACTTTACAAGCCACTGGCCAAGAAAGAAAAGTAGTTTAAGCCCAAAAACAATCACTAAGGTCAGAAATCCAATAGTTTGTAAACCCGTAGAATTTTATGCCTTGGGGATAACAAATCTTTATTTTTCTTTAGATAATGTAAGTTGGACAGAAGTCATAAAGAGGGAAGTCACAAAAACTGTTCTGACTATGCCCCCGCAACGCAGAAAATCACAGCCACCCATAGACCATAAGGAGGAATGCCGACGTTAGGGTCTCGCAAACCAAGGTAGCAGGGCCAGGACTGCTCGACTGGGTCAAACATTTTGTTCTTACTGACTTCCTAACCTTTTCCCACTTGACATCTTTATTGAGCACTCGTGAGGAGGCCCCAGCTGCCTCGGCTCTGAGCACATTCATCTCTGGGCGCTTGCATTTTTGCAGGGGCAGTTACATTTTCCGTCTTCTAGCCGGGAATGGAATGTTGATACTGTGTGATTATTTTATTTATTTTATACGTTTTCCTTGGAATGTCTATGTGTGGCCGCTGCCTTGGCTTGGTGGCCCCTTGATTTACGGTAGTTATAAACATTCCAAAGTAGACATGTCAGTTAAGTGAAACCATAACATTATACAGTTACAATTCTGTTATAAATGTGCCCAGAGTTCCAAAAAATCCGTTTTCAGCTCCCCTCCTCCACCCCATTCCTTCCTGCTACCTACGCATGATGGCTTTGGAAACCACTAGCTCAGTGGAAAGAAGACAGAAGACCTAAGGTTTAGTCATAGCCTCACCACCCCCAGCCCCACCTTCTGGAAAAAACTTTTTTTTTTTTTCTTTAGGTGGAGTCTAGCTCTGTCACTCAGGCTGGAGTGTGGTGGCACAATCTTGGCTCACTGCAACCTCCACCTCCTGGGTTCAAGTGATTCTCCTGTCTCAGCCTCTTGAGTAGCTGGGATTACAGGCACCCACCACCACACCTGGTTAATTTTTGCATTTTTAGTAGAGATGGGGTTTCACCATGTTGGCCAGGCTGGTCTTGAACTTCTGATCTCAGGCTGTCCGCCTGCCTTGGCCTCCCAAAGTACTGGAATTTAGAGGCATGAGCCACCATGCCCAGCAGGAAAAAACATTTCTAAGAAGCAAGTTGGCATCCAGAAGTAACATGCCCCTTTAGAGAACACATTTGAACTTTCTTCCTACTGAAAATCACGTTTATTCACATCATCCATGTATTCCCAGGAGAAAGTGGTTCCAAGATGGTGGCCACTGAGTAATTCTGGGAGGCGATCTGTCTCTCAATCCCCTGGCCTGCTGCCTTTACTGCCCACCAACAAAGAAAGAGTGGTTTGTGCTTCCTAAAAGATGCTGAGAGAGGGAAGGAAGAAAATGTCTCCACGGACATAGCAATTTGGAGAGCTTAACATTCAACCAGAAAACCCACCTCAGCAACCTCCCCAGGAGAAATGGCAGGGAGGAATTCCCTACACGCCTTCTCACAGAAAACACTGGGACGTGGGCTGCTTTCACTGCCCACTTCTAACCCTTGGACGCGTACAAACCCGACAACTGATACCTGAAGCAAAATGTACACCTAAAGAATTTTCATTCTCTGTGCTAGAGCAGGGGTTGGCCTGGGCTTGTTTTTGTAAACAAAGTTTTATTGGAATGCAGCCACGCTCATTTGTGGATGTCTTGCTCATGGCTGCTTCTGTGGGACAAGGGCAGGGTTTGATAGTTACCACGGAGACCGTACAGCCTGCAAAGCCAAAAACGTTTACTGTTTGGTCTTCCGCAGGAAAAGTGTGCTGGGTCCTGTCCTGGATCAACTCAGAAAGTAAAACACATCGGATTCTGTCCGGGCCGGGCACAGCAACCTGGCCCATCCATGTGGGGCCTACAGTGACCACTTCCGCTGGCTGCGCAAAACTGGAGAGAGGCTGGGGTGCTCCAAGTATAAGTTTCCTCATCAGCAAACCGGAAAGAGAAAGACCGGCCTGGAGACTGGTTATGGGGATAAAATAAATATGTCCTTAAATATGTGTATAAAGCCCCAGCACAAACAGCAGTCGCCGCATGGGTCAGGGAGGCACTGCTCGGAGGCTTATGTGACCGTGTTCTCACATTATCTTCCAACCAGTTTGGGAGACAGGTACTGCTATGATCTCTGTATTACACAGAAGCAAACTGAAGCTCAGAGTGGCCCGCTCACTTCACTCCGAACAGAAGGTGCTTGAACTCTGTGCTGATAGATGGGATCCCAGATTTTCCATTTAACTTTTGATGATGTGTCGTGGGAGTGGTGTTCACCTTTGGAGGGTTTCAAGGACTCTTTATTAACCAGCAAGGGTTCTTGTGCCTTTAAGGAGGAGTGATTGAGAGGCGCCTGCAAGGCTGGTGGAGGCCGCTCCGGAGGCCTGCCTCTTCCAGCCCACAGGCCCTGCTTCCTGGAACTGGTGTGGGTCACTCATTCCAGTTCGCCTCTGAAACTATTTTCATGACAGTAAGCTGCTACCTCAAGAAACAGCAACAGCAGGGATTTTGCCTCTCAGGTAAGGTGCTTGGGGAGTGAAGGCTGTGGTCAGGATCCAAGCAGGAAGCCTGAGTTCATGTCTGTTCTTCACCGAGCATGGCCAAGTCCATTCGAGTCCATCTCCAGAAGACGTGTCAAAATCGCCCACTTATCTCCATCTTCAACTCCTCCCAGGTCACCACCTTGTCTTCCTTGGATGACTGCACTAGCTTCCTAACTGGTTTCCCTAAAACCCATTCATTTATCTATCCCTTCTACCATTTCTCCCACCACACATCCATCTCACCACCCACTATCCTGCCACTTATCTTTCCCTCACTCCCTCATCCCCTTCCTCCATCTATCTCTCCATTCATCCATCCATCCATCCATCCATCCATCTACCCACTAATATGTATTTAGTGGTTACAATGTCCCAAGCACTGTGTAGGTCCCAGTGTAGGTGGAAAAGGAAACAGATTTCCTGCCCTCAAACCAAACAATAAATTTCAAAGTAAGAAGCCCCATGAGGGAGGAAGAGTAGGCTGTCTTGAAAGAGGATGATATCAGGAGACATATGGAGAGGGCTTGGAGGAGGTGATGTGCGTCACCAGGAGGTGATATACTGATAGAGGGACTATATAATTTATTGATCAAACTGGGGCATTTTGGGGAGTGAGAGGAGGAGCTATTAAACATTTTGTCAGGGCACCAGGTGCATGCCAGGACTGGCCAGGTAAACTGAGCTACATGGCTACCTCCTACAAGCCAAGGTTCACAGCATGAGCTGAGAAAGGGGCAAGGAGGAGAGAAGTGCCCCTTCCTTTCCTTGGGGAGAGCCTGCAAACCTACATTTAAAAGAACTAGGAGAAGGCTGGGTGCGGTGGCTCACGCCTGTAATCCCAGCACTTTGGGAGGCTGATGCAGGTGGATCACGAGGTCAGGAGTTCGAGACCAGCCTGGCCAATATGGTGAAATCCCGTTTCTACTAAAAAATACAAAAATTAGCTGGAGGTGGTGGTGCGCGCCTGTAGTCCCAACTACTCAGGAGGCTGGGGCAGGAGAATCACTGGAACTTGGGAGGCAGAGGTTGCAGGGAGCCAAGATCATGCAACTGCACTCCAGCCTGGGTGACAGAGTGAGACTCCATCTCAAAAAAAATAAAATAAAATAAAAGAGCTAGGAGAGAAAGTAAAGAGGAAAAAGAAAGAGCCGTGGAGTGCTGGGGCAAGAGTGAGTTTTGGGGATGGAGGTTAAGCAAATAAGAGTCTCAGGGAAATGCAGGATGGCAGAGTTGGGGGAGAGGAGAAAATAGAGTATAAGAAATGTTTTTCTGTGTTGTGAATTGGGGCTCCCTTGGATGCTGCTTTTACTGTTGTCTATCAAAAGACGCGAGTGAAAGAGTGGCATTCCCTTTGCTTTCTCTAAGGCGTGTTTGCTGTTTGGGATGTGCATCTTGGACTAAGTCTCCTTCTGGAGCTTGGAACACCAGGTTTTGCCATCACAACCTTTATCATGCACAGATCGCCCTGGCGTGGACAGGACCTTAGCTTTATTGTCCGTGCTCCCTTGCTCGACTGAGAGCTTTCTGAGGGCAGGGCCTCTGTCTGCTTGTCTCTAGTCCCAGCACCTAGCACAGGCTAGCATTTAGTATATGCTCAATAGTGTGCAGTGCAGGGACGAGTGCACGGGCTCCACCGTGGTTAATGTCCTTCACGAGGCGCCTTGGAGGAGCCGTCCCCAAGCTCATGCTTCATTTCACATCCTGCTCCTGCAGAAATGGAGCAGCTGCTCCGCTTGGGTTATTTACTGTCGGAATTTCATCTGCCCCCACGCCAGGCTGCCCTCGTCTCTACCTCCATCAACTCCCCAAGGCCATCCAAGGAGCCTCATGAAAGCAGATATCTGCAGATGGCTTGTGTGACCCGTGGATGGGTATTGAGCTTCACGCCTCACCGCCTTACAGTCTGGCCTCTTCGTTAGCATCAGTGGGACAGGCAGGGTCTCCAAGAAGAGCCCCAAGCGCCTACAGGCCTTGCCAGGCAGTTTTGGGCTGGTTCCCTCAGGGGTCAAGGGAATCATGGCCAGCGTGGGTCACAGTTGCAGGCTGGGGAGTTCAACCATTACTCTTCCCCTGGCTAGCCCTGTGATTCGGAGTGAGCCGTGTGGACTCCAGCCTCAGTCCTTCTGTAAAATGGAGACAACCCAGCACCGAACCCTATGCAGTAGGCACTGGACACGCCGAGGTTTATCACCACCATGACTTGGTTAAAGGCTGCTCGGCCTCTGGGGGGACACAGCACTGGCTGGGGAACAAGGCTCTGCGGACACCTGACACCCAGGGGGCTGCAGGGGAGGGGGTGCTCTTTTATCGATTTCTGTCCTCAAAGGTGTAGGAAATTGTTCATCCGGGCCAGGTGGCCGGGCCTCATTGCCTCTGTGATAGCTCAGCTCGTTAGCTAGCAAAGGCCGCACAAGGCAGGCCACGACGTTGACTGCGCCTGCCACGGGCTTTCTGTGACCGTGCTGAAACACTAATGCCAGCTGTAACTCCCTCCTGGAGACCTGGTAATGAGGGCTGGCACCTTGTCCCCGACATGATTGAAAATGGGCTTTGTTTATGCACTCTCAGAGCAGATGAGACGTGCATTTAAAGTGGTCCAGCGAATTTGGGGAAAGGAAGGATGCAATTTCTTGGATAGGAGACATTTCTAGGGACCCCGCCCTGAGTCTGGTGAGGTGGCGGGGGGATTGTTGGTGAGGGCTCAGGTTTATAGGTGACTAGCTCCTTGACTGAGGACACAGTCTTAGGAGAAACCCAGACAGCACGGTTGCAGCAGTCCATCCCTTCATTCCACCCCATGTGCCGAGCACTGCCCACGCGACCAACCTTATGTGTACCCTGTCCCGGGGCTGGTGGGCCAGGATCAGAGGCCAGGGAGGAGTGACGTTATTTGAGGAGATTTGATTAAAGGTGTGCAGATGTGGGCAGGGCTTAGAAAAAGCAATGAAGGGATGGTGCAGTCCAGGAGGACTGATCACGGGGGGAGCAGTTCCCACTCCAGGGACATAAGGCAGGGGTGGAGCCATGGCCAGAGCCCTGGGAGGGTGGCTCCGTGGCAGGAGCGCTTGGAGGGGCTGCGGCCTTTAGCAAAGGCAACCCGGAGCCAGTGCCACCCGGCCAGAAGACAGCCAGGAAAGTAAATCCCCCCAGGTCTCCCGCAGGTGCCTCTTCTGGCCAGAAGGCACAGGGGCCTGCTAATGGTCCGTACGGAGTGGCCTCCTGGGGCCCAGAGAAAGTAGAGAAGCGTGGACGTGGATGTGAGTGGCCATGGGTTGTACCCAGCACAGGTCAGCTCCAGTGCAGTTTCCAGCATCTGGTGTAGGGGCTGCAAACTCAGGGACCTAAAGGGGCCAGGCAAGTAGTTAATATAAATGAGGGGAGCCAGACAGGTGTATGAGATAAGGGAAGGGAGGGGAGTGTGGCAAACTGGATTGCTCATGCCAGGAGAGAAAGAGGTCCAGAATGGCCAGATCTTCCCATTTTTTAGGCAAAAGCTGGAAACTGGGGGGTTTTATGAGCTCTCTCCTGATTTTAAATTTTAGCGGTAAAGTCAAACTTCTGAAATGAAAACAATTTGCAAGCAAGACAAATGAAATTTGTCTGTGCGGGGGACATCACTCTTGGGCTGCTGGTTTGGCACCTCCGGTCGGTGGGATCGATACGATGAACGAGTGTAAGGGACTGAGCTGGACTCACCCTCCAGGTCTCAGAGGCGGGGGGTGGTAGACAAGGGCACTGCCGGGCTTGCCGGCTAAGCTAAACCTGCCACTTGTGCCTAGCACCCTTCCGAGTGTTTTCACGCCCTCGTCTGTTGTCTTCAATCCCACCCCATCCTGCCTCCCCCACGCTCTATTACCGCACTCCGTCTGTTCTTCAGAGCATTTACCCAAATGTATGATTGTGCATTTCTTTACTCATTTATTTGCTCTTTTTCCCTTCCTGAAGACGAGGCATATGTCTGTTTCCTGCCTTGTCCCCAGAGCCAGGCAAATACAAAATGACAGATAGCTGTTTGTGCAGTAACTGCTGCTGAGCCCCCTCAGGAGGGACGAATTGTTATTCTTATTCCTAGTAGTAGTAGAAGCCGTCATCGTTGTAGTCATCACCCGTGTTTTATAATTGAGGAAACAGAAGTACAGAGTGGATAAGGGACTTAGTTCAGAATGCACAGCCAGGAAGCACTGGAATGGGGATTGAAACCCAGGACTGGCAGGTTCTCAAGACCCCTACCCTCAGCTCAAACACTGGCTCCTCCCTAGGAATCCCTCAATTTGAGTGTAGACCTCACCCCCTTCAAGAAGCCCTCCCTGACTTACCTGTCAGCTGGGTCAGTGGCCGCGCCTGGGACCCTCTACACAGGATCTACCTCTCCATATTTCACTTTCCTGCTTCCTTGTCTTGTGCTCCGGGCTGTCAAGTTCACCTTGTAAGCAGAGAGGTGGTTTTGTTCATGCTCTCTCCCCACCCCTTACAGCCCAGTGCCTGGCATGCATTAATAATAATAATAACAATAACAATACTAATAATAGAGGAGATGACTGTCATGCTGAGTGCTTCCCACATGCCAGGCGCCATACTCAGTGCTTCCTGTCTATGCTTTTATTTCCTCTTCTCCACATCCCCATTTACAGATTCGGAGCCTGGGACTCAGTAGCTTGCCACAGGATACGTAGCTGGTGGGACATGGAAGTAGGATTGAAATCCAGCCCGGCCTGTGCCTGAAGCCACCGTACTGGTGGTAACCACCACCCTGACAGATCCCACTGCAGGGACTTAACCACCAGGTGATATCAAGGACCAGGGTGTCAGTACTCCTGACTTTGCGGCCGTGCTATCTCTGCTGGAACCCTTAACCCCACTGCTGCCATGCAGTCAGCCAGAGACTGTCCATAAACCAATAGGCATGGTTGCATTTCAATAAAACTTTATTTATAAACACAGGTGATAGGTAGAATTTGGGCTACGGACCTCAGTTTATGACTTTGGCGTATGCCATGGATGTCAATGTTACAAGACGTCCTGGTTTCAGACACGTGATGTAAAAAAAACTGTGCATCTTGGAGTCAAGGAGATGTGATATTTGTTGAGTGAATGAATGAATGAGTGAATGACTGAGTCGGGTGTGTGCCCCTGAGTGTTTGGCAGGGAAGATGGGCACCTGGCAGTGAGTACCATGAATGTCGCATGAATGTCCTCTGAGTGGCCCTTATTCTCACCCTGGGGACACCACTGTCCCACAGCACATAAGTGGAAACCGAGGCCCCAACAAATCAAGAGTTTGCCTCTGGCCAACTGGCAACAGCAATTCAGTGAGGTGCCAGCTTGCTTAGCAGGGCTTTAGAAGCAGGTGGGCACCATTCCTCATCGGCCGAGGAAGCCAGCCCTCAAAGTCATAGTGCATAAAGCAGAACTTTTCACTTTAATTCCATCCAGATTAATTCAGCGAGCGTTTATTGAACACTTTTCATCATGGCTGGACGAGTGAGTGATGCCCATAAAACAGGGCTCCTGCCCTCAGGGAGCTTAAGCACATCTAATCTTATAAACCACCCAGATCTAAAACCAGCGTGAGAATTCAGAGGCGCCAAGCCCCCTTCCCGTCCCCACGGAGCCTTCTGAGGGCTGCAACGTGGATATTTTCCAGGCAGGAATTAATCACGGCTTCGTTGGCGCTCCAAGCCAGACCCTACATAATACCTTCTATAAAGAGCCTTATTACACCGGAAGGTTGTATATTATATTCTTCACTGCACACTAGCTACGTGTGTAGGCTGCTCCCTATGTCCCTGGGCCAATAAATTAGATTTAGATTACAAGGGGAGGAAAGGCGGCCCCGCGCGTGAATACCTAACAGTCACTGTGGACTGAGATGTCTTGATTTAGATGGCTAAATGGCCCGGTGAAGGGGCCAAGGGGGCGCAGGTTGGCACATAAAAAGCTCACAGCCTCCACAAGCCAACCATCACCTTGAGCAAACAGGCCTGCCGGCAGGGGCCGGGGCTGCAAGCTAATTGGCAGCTTGGATCCAATGTCACGCTTGTTTCCCGAACCCAACTCACTTCCAGCTCCAGGTTATTGATCCCTGTTGAGGAGGGTGGTCTGGCTTTGATGCAGAGGCCCCTCGTCTGGCTCCAGAGTTTTCCAACTTGGGGCATTAATATTTTTCAAGTGCCCCTCTGGAACCAGAGGCCAGGAAAGCCAATGCGAAGCGGAGGCAACCCCAGGGCCCTGGTGGGGTGTGTGGAGAACCATGGCTGTGAATGGGCAGGTAAACTGTCTTGCTAGGAGCAGAGAGGGAGGAGCCTCCTATGGCAGCAGGATGGGGCACAGTTGCTGGGAGGCTGATGGTGGGGCTCCCCAAACTTGCCTGGGGGAGGAACCCCTAAGCTGGAGCTTCTGATTCTTCGGGCACCCACTCGAGTGCTTCTCTGGGATACCTCTGTGGACCCACAACTGCTGGGCTGCAGTAAGTACACGTTTCAAGTTTTCCTGGATTTTGTTACACTGCTCCATGAAGGCTAGTGGGATGTATGACCCCAGAAAGAGGCAGCGAGATGTCTTTCCCACTCTTCTTTGTCCACACCAGGTATTATCGACATTGACAGCTCCTTGCCAATCTCATGGGTGCAGAGTGCCACTGCCTTGTCATTTTAATGTGTTTTTTTGTTTTGATTTGTTTCGTTTTGTTTTTGAGATGGAGTCTCACTCTGTCACCCAGGCTGGAGTGCAGTGGTGCCATCTCGGCCCACTGCAACCTCCGCCTCCCAGGTTCAAGCAATCCTCCTGCCTCGGCCTCCCGAGTAGCTGGGATTATAGGCTCCCGCCACCAGACCCGGCTAATTTTTGTATTTTTAGTAGAGATGGGGTTTCACCATGTTGGCCAGGATGGTCTTGAATTCCTGACCTCAGGTGATCCGCCCACCTCGGCCTGCCACAGTGCTAGGATTACAGGCATGAGCCACCATGCCCGGCCTTAATTTGATCTCATACATTTAAAGGAGTAGGAATTAGTCAGGTAAGAAGGAAGAAAAGAGTCTTCCAGAAAGAGGCAACTATGGGAATAAAGAGAGGGGAGGAATAGCAAAATGCTCAGTATTGCTCAAGGGGCTGGCTGTGGAGAGGCTGGAGAGGTGGGGTGCTCAGGCGTCACCTTGCAAGTTAGAAACGGGCCAGTCCGTGCGATTGTTCAGCTTCCCAGGTGTGCCCTGACACCCATGTGCAGAAGAGATGATTACAGGACATTTCAGAGATGAAGGCTTATGGGAGAGATGGGGTGGGACAAGAGAGCAAGGTGCTGGCTGGGGAGCCAGACCCCCTGCATCAAATCTCAGCCCTGCCACTTGCCTAGTGATGTGGCCTTGGCTGCCTTCACCTCCCCAATCCTCAGGCTCCTCCCCTGTCAACCAAGGACAAGAAGAACTCTTACTCTTAGGCTTGTGGTGAGAACCATATGAGACGATTTGTGGCATGTGCTTAGCACCAGGCAGAGTATGGTGCATGAGCTGAATTGGCATGTGTCACATCATTTTCATGGGGCTCAGTTTAGAAAGAAGGAAGGCCAAAGTGGAGCTGATGAATTGGGAGAAAGTGGAAGAGTTAGGGTCAGGGGGTCTCTTGAGGTGAAAAAGCATGTTTCCTGGAAGCAAAGGAAGAAGGAGGCTATGGAGAGAGAGAAAGAGAGAGAGACAAGACAGAGAGGGGGGATTTGGAGGCTGCAAGATGAAGCAATTCAGGATCCAATGAATAGCAAAGGGAGTGAGGGGATGAGAAGTGGAGGAACAGGGAAAAAAGGGTCATTGGGCAAAAGGCCAAAGAGCCAAGAGGCCTGGGGCTGGGGGACAGATAGGTGGCCCACTGGGACGTTTAGCTGAAACCAAATTGATGGTAGAATATGGGATGGAGAGGTCTCAAAGCAGTGGAAATGGAAGGTGTAGGTTAGCCAGGTTGCTTTTGTTGACAAAGAAATAGAACCCAACTCAAGTAGGTGTATGCTAGGAAGAGGGACACTATTGGCTCCTTAACCAGAAAAGACCAGGAATGATGGTTTCAGGAATGGTTGAATCCAGGCGCTCAAGTGACATCATCAGGACTTGGCTCCCTTTGCCTTCTCTCTGTTCTGCTTTCTTCTATGATAGCCTCATTCTCAGGCAGTCTCTTCCCAAGTGGTGGAAATATGGCTGGAAGCAGCTTGTTGCCTACGTTCCTCAGGTCAGCAAGCCCCTGGGCAGAGATCACTTTGTTAAAAGTTTCCGTGGAAGTCCTGAGGTTTAATTTGATTGGACTGTCTTGGGTCATATGCCCATTCGCAGAGCCGGGGGTCAGGGAGTGTGATCTGATATGGTTTGGCTGTGTCCCCACCCAAATCTCATCCTGAATTGTAGCTCCCAAAATTCCTACATGTTGTGGGAGGGACCCAGTAGGAGATATTTGAATCATGGGGGCAGTTTCCTGCATACTGTTCTTGTAGTGGTGAATAAGCCTCGCAAGATTTGACAGTTTGATAAGGGGTTTCCCCTTTTGCTTGGTTCTCATTCTCTCCTGCCTGCTGCCATGTAAGACGTGTCTTTCACCTTCCACCATGGTTGTGAGGCCTCCCCAGCCACATGGAACTGAGTCCGTTAAACCTCTTTTTCTTTATCAGTTACCCAGTCTCAGGTATGTCTTTATCAGCAGCATGAAAATGGAGTAATAAAGATCCAAAGTGTGTGTGCTGTGAGCAGGTGAGAATGGTAAAATTGGGCTGCTTTTCAGAAGAAGGGGGACTGGGTGCTGGGCAGTATCCCCTCTAAGGACTGACCCAGGATCTGGAAGATGATACCAAGAGTGAGGAGGAAAAGCTGGGGCCAGCAGGGCCGGGGGGTGGCATCCATTTGCTGGAAATGACCGAGGGGCAGTGTAGAAATGTTTGGGAAGGGGCAGTCAGCCGACCACAGAGCCAGACACCCTGTACCTCTCCTCGCAGCCAGCGAGGCTGCCTGCTTGTCACTGTGAAAGTGTGTTGGGTTTCCGCGAGTCACCCAGGCAGAGTTACGTGGCCCACTGTGATGATTTCCCTTTTTGCCTCAGCTGCCAGGACGCAGGGAGCTAAACTATCATATCTAATCTGTTACCATTTCCCTAAGCCCAGGGATTTGGGAGCTTTTCTCCCCCTCCTTCTGCATGGTGTTCTTGATTCTTCTCTTTCTATTTAACAGCCTTTCCAGTTTATGTGTCGTTTATCGTAAACCACCTCAAATCCTTTTTTGAAGCAGGCAGGGTATAAATGATAAATAGATTTAATTTTAAAAATTCAATAGGGCAGTTTCTCTGTAGGGCTCCCAGCAATCGCTTCTGCTGACATTTCCCCCATTACCCCAGTGGAGCAGGATGGGGGCGGTGGGAGCAGCTGGGAAGGGGCTTAACCCTTGGAGTGCTGTGTCTGGGGGCTTGGCCCCATGTGCTGGGAAACAGGAGCCCAGCACAGGTGGACGACCACGCAGCCCTCAGAGGGGTCGAGCTGCTGAAGAAAGTGGGGTGATGCCCCCCACCCTCCTGGGAATTCATTCCTTCCCACGGTTGCCCCATGTCATGGTTCAACATGTGCCCATTTGAGCTGGCCTTTCCTTGTCCTTCTCTTTTACAAACCATGCAGGCCTCACACCTCCACAGTGCCACAGATGCAGTCCACATGCCGGGTCATAAAACCCTGCAGAAATGATGCCAGAGTTGTGGCCAGGTGCATCGGCAAGCTCTGGGGGGCTGCTGGCCTTTCACAGGTCCCCAGAGGTGTATAAAATAGCTCACTCCTAGTCACTGAGCTATGAATGTAGGCCTTGCACTTGCCGGCTCAGAGTCTCAAAGTGTGGCAGTGGCGGAGGCACCCGTGTGGAGGAGCCATGGCTGGGCCATCCTGGTGCCAGGCAGCGTGAGCAGGTTAAGGTGCAGGTGCCGAGGGAAGTCTGCCCTGCCGGCAATGCAGTAGGCTGCCCTGGGCTGTGTGACCTCAGGCAAGATACCCAACCTCTCTGAGCTTCGGCTTCCTCATCTGTACAGTGGGTGTACAGTAACACCCACTTAAGAGGCTTGTTGATTATTTGAGTTATTAAAGCATATCGAAAATGCTCAGAATGGTACCTGGCATATTGTAAGAACTTCATCTTTGCTATGGTTCTGTACTTTTGGGGAACACACACACATACACACACCAATATAGATCATTTTTACAATTTCAACTCCTTATCCCTGGCTCACCCAAGAAGCTCACATCATTCAATGGAGGCAAGGTCACAGGAGGTATGATCCATCTGCCCATCTGTCCTTCCTCCCTTCTCCCTCCCTCCCTTCCCTCCTCCCTTCCTTCCCTCCTCCCTTCTATCCTCTCTCCTCCCTCCCTCCCTTATTCCCTCCCTCCCTCCCTCCTGTCCCTCCTCCCTTCCTTCCCTCCTCCTTTCTTCCCTCTCTCCTCCCTCCCTCCCTCCCTTCTTTCCTTCCTTCCTCCCTCCCTTCTTTCCTTCCTTCCTCCCTCCCTCCCTCTCTCCCTTCCTTCCTTCCTTCTTTCCTTCCTTCCTTCCTTCCAAGTGTTTGTTGAGCACTTACTTTGTTCTTGGTATCAAGGGATACAGTTGTGAGCAAAGACAGATGTGGTCCCTGCTCTCTTGGAGACCACATTCCACGCTATATTTAAGTAAACAAATGAACAAAAAGAATGTCAGAGAATGCAAGTGTTAAGAAGAAAATAAATGAGCTTGAGAGGCTAGGTTGTGAGGGGGTGGGAGTGCTGGTTGAGAAGGCCACCCCAGGCAGGGATGCTGGAGCCCAGATGACAAGAAGGAGCTAGCCAGGGAAGCTGAGACGCAGCCTTCCAGGCAGAGGAGTGGCCAGTGCCAAGGCCCTGAGGCAGGAATGAGTTCGGTGGTTTCAAGGAACAGAACGGATGCTGGAGTGAGCTGACCCAGGGGTAGAGAGGAGGGTGGAGAGCTGGGAAATGCAGGCAGGGGCCAAATCCCGTGGAATCCAGGGAGCCTGATGAGGAGTTTGGACTTTATTTTAAGTCATTAGAGCAGAGAAGACTCCAGGGTTTTCTCTCTGGCGACAACCCTGCCACTCACTAAGGCCCCCAAGCTGGTTGAGCAGAAGGATGGACTCAAGGAGGGTAGCCCTGGGAGGGCCACAAGGGTCAGAAGCCCTTGGTGGCCTCACCTCTGTGACCTGCCAACTGATTTGGGTTGTGCAGGGGCTGTCAGGGCCGAGCCTCCCCAAGCACTCAGTTGTCTGGTGCTGCGGCCGCTGGGCTCTGTCCACAGCTTGAATGAATGGTTGGTGGATCTAGTGACGTCATTTGTTTATGCTCCATCTGTACAGAAAGTTTGTACTTCATTAAATTTATATATGCCTTACATTTTCCAATGGGAGAAGAGTTCTTCTTTTCCCACCTGCCCCAAGCCAGCTATAGAACTCTGCAGCTTCAAGAAATGGTGAATTGATTCATTTGCTTCTAAGAGATTGTTTTGCTTCTCCTCTGCGGGGGAGTCAGGCCTGGAGGACACAAGAAGGAAGGAAGAGGTCATCATTTCTGCCTGTAAGGCACTCGCAGTGGAGCAGATAATATTAGCATAAACCGAAAAGTTAAAAATAAAGGAGAGCAGATTGTGTTGTCCACAAAAACCTGCGTGCCTGTACTGTGGAATATTCCTTCCAGAAGTGGTTGATAGAGGCTGAACAGAAGAGGGCTTATGGCCAGATGAGCTGGATTAATCAAAGTTCGAAAGCTGCCTGTCCTGCAGGACTTGTCAGAGCCTTGACACTGCCCGTGCTCTACTCACGTCTCAAGTCCCGTTAGCACTTCCTTGTCTGTTCCCCGGAGCTTTCACTCCCAGGCTCCAGCACCTGCGTCTCTTTGCTAAAGGCTGCTCTCATGCTTCCAGAATTGATCTTCTCTGCCATCATGATGAGCAGGAAGTGTCTGGAAATTCACATCCCCTGCCTTGGGGCAGCTTTAACCAATAACTAGGGAATGCAGGTGTGAAGGTATAAATACCTCAGCTCCCTTGCCCTGATGGGACTGTTTCCAGAGCCCACCACAGTGGTGAGCCAATGCTACCCTCCATGGAAAACTTGGTTTGTTACAGCCTTCTTGCTCATCCCCCTTCCTCTCCCAGGCCCATTTCCCACTCCCCTTCTGGTCCCTTCCATAAGGGCTGCCTCCCAAAGCACTCTCCCACCATTCTCATCTCAGGGCTTGCTTCTGGGGACTCAACTATAGACAGTGATGCCTCAGGCCAAGTATTAAATGCAGCCTTAAGCAAAGTTAGACAGGTGGCTGTGCTGCAGGACTTGTCAGAGCGTTGATTCTATGTATGCACGGCAATGCTCCAAGAGGAGGTAGTAGGAGGCGGCATGGTGTGCATAGTTATCTGCCCAGAGACGGCGGTCACCCTGGAGCACCTCCAGGGAGGACTACCCCCCACATCCACACATAGAGCATACTTCGGATACTGTGCTGCATGGTGGGCTGTGGGCTGGAACTATGGGAAGAGCCTCTACGGCCAAGGTCACAGAGAGTAAACAGAAAGTTGGCATTTGGAATTCAGATGTGGGTCTTTGGACTGAAAAGCCCACACCATCAACAACCCCACCTCCCCAGGCCTGGAGTCTGCAGCACACGCCTCCGTGGCTCCCAGTGCACCTGTCACAGCCATTCTTGGGACACCACACCTATCAGTTCACTTGTAAGCCACCAGCCTGGGAGGCAGCTGGGTCTCCAGTCTTTCCATGCCCAGACCCCAGGCCACTAGGTGCTTGCTGAGTGAGGTTGGAAGGTTTGAGGGACCAAGTGCTGCCCCCGGGCTGGGCTCTGGCCATGCCCCGGTCCACATCTCCCCTCGGGCTGTAGGCATGGAGAAGTACCTCTTGCTGAAGCCCTCCCGCTCCTCACCCCATCCTGGACCTCCCCGGGCAGCTACTCTGAGTGTGTGTGGTGGGATGGTGGGGGAAACGGAGGATCTGGGACAAGCATCATTTCACTCCCAGTTACATTGTATTATCCCAATTATCCGTGGTCATTGACAACAACATTGAAGGTACAGGTCACAAATCAAAATCACCCAAACTCCTTGCACAGCAGCCATGCTCATGTTCTTGGCTTTTGCTACACAAATGGGCACAACATTCCAGCCCCCATTCGCTGAGAGCTGTGGCTGTGTCTCCACCACAGCCCTGAAAGAGGGACACGGGTACCAGGAAGAGCTAAGCACTCACCCAGCTCACAAAGTTGGGGGCCGGGTTGGAAACCAGAGAGTCTCACTCCGGAAGTCGTCTCCCCCTGCCCAGCTTGTTCCCATGTTTATTTCAGAAAGTCTTAAACATATGTAAAAGGAGATGGGATCATCCGACGAGGCTCCCTGCACCAGCACCCATCTGTGACAGCCATCCATGCCTGCCACGCTGGGGTCTTCTCGGCCCACATGGTCGGGAGCCCATCCCAGACCTCACAGCATTTCTCGAGAAAATAGTTCAGTCAGTGTCTCTCAGAACGTTTACTCCAAAGACTGTGCTAGCCTGGCCCAGATAAATACAATCTCTCTAGAAAATCTCTCTATGAGAATGTAAGCTCCATGAGAGCTGTATCCTCGAGACATAGGACAGGACAGTGCCTGGTGCAGAGGAGAGGCACAATAAATATTTTTTGAATTTCCGTCTATCTATCTATTACCTATCCATCATCTATTATCTATCATCTATCAATCATCTATCTCCTATCTACCATCTCTCTATCATTTCTCTATCTGCCATCTATCTACTGTCTACCATCTATCTTTCTATCGTCTATCAGTTATCTATTATCTATCATTTATCTATCAATCATCTATCAGCTATCTACTCTGTCTACCATCTATCATTGATCTATCTACCATCTATTTATCTCTCATGTATCAATCATCTATTATCTATCATTTATATATCAATCCTCTACCTGTCATTCTATGTACTGTCTATCTACCCTTTATCTACCTATCATTTATCTATCTATCTACCATCTACCTACTGTCATCCATCTGTCACCTATCTTTCTATCTCTCTATCATATATCAATAATCTATTATCCAGGCCGGGTGCAGTGGCTCACGCCTGTAATCCCAGCACTTTGGGAGGCCGAGGCAGGCAGATCACTTGAGGCCAGGAGTTCAAGACCAGCCTGGGCAACATGGTGAAACTCCATCTCTACTAAAAATACAATAATTAGCCAGGCGTGGTGGCATGTGCCTGTAATCCCAGCTACTCAGGAGGCTGAGGCAGAAGAATCACTTGAACCCAGGAGGTGGAGCTTGCAGTGAGCCGAGATCATAACACTGCACTTCAGCCTAAGTGACAGAGTGAGACTCCGTCTCAAAAAAATAAATAAAATAAATAAATAATTATTATCTATCTTTTCCTACCATTTATCTGTCAATTATCTATCTTCCATATGCTATCTATTTTATATGAAAATGAGATTCTTCTAAACGTACTGTTTCGTGACTTTCTGCTTTCCCCTGACAATTTATTATAATCACTGTTCCTTGTCAATAAATATGAGCCTCCTATGCCACCATTTTTACTGCCTGCACAGTATCACATTGTATGAATGTATTCTCATTTGTTTAACCTATTTTCCTTGGGACATTTAGGTTGTTTCCAATTTTTCATTATTGTAAACAATGCCGCAATGAGTATCCCTGTTTATGGGTCCTTGGGAACGTCCACAATGATTTCTTTAGAACCAATTCTTGGAAGCAGAAGGGCTGGGTCAAAGAGTATGTGTCTTTAAAAGATGTTTTTCATATTTTAAAAAACGTTTTTGATGGATCTTCATGCTGAGTGGTAACTTTCTTCAAAAAACAGTGACCCCCATTGGATTGTTTTTACCTTGAATTCTGTTTGAGAAATAGATGTGGAAACAGAAGCTGTGGTAGAGGCGGGTGGGTGAGGGTCCTGTTAGCTGGTGGCTTTGCCCTGGCAGCACAGACTGGGCGGGAGCACTCTCAGCAGCAATGTCCAGCCTCGTGATGGGCACCCCTGTGATTGTTGTCTAGTGCTCACATCGCAACCCCACTCAGCTCCCTCTTGCCGCCTGGAGGGCCATCACCCACCTTTTACTTTGAACCTTTTGGAGTCTCTCTGTTGCCAAACAGCCCCTCTGTTCTGGGTCTCCTGACTTGTGTGGTCCCTGGACTGTGGCAGGACCCAAGTCTTTCCTCTCTGGGTCAGCTGTGGGCCATATACCAAGTGGTATAATAAGACCAGGAGCTTCTGGAATTGGGCAACCTGGCATGGAGTCTCAACATTACCATGTACTAGCTGTGTGGCCTCAGGCAAATTACTTAACCTCTCTGAACTTCAGGGCACAATTCCTATATGCCCTAGGACTACTGGTAGGGTAGGGGAATGAGGTCCAAGACACTCCGGAGGCCCTTGCTGCATGGCAGAACATCTGTGGAGCTAACTGTAGGGCTCAGCTCTGAGCGCTTTGTGTACATGTGCTCATCCTGAGGCCAAGAGAAAACATTTGGGGCTCTGGGGACTGGCGTCAAATCGCCCTCCCTGCCCAGAGCTGTAAACTGTGGAGCTGGGGATCCTGTCCTCCTGGTTTGTACCATAGCCCCAGTGCCTAGCAGATGCTGAATACAGAGCCAGTGTGCAAAAAGTGTGTATGGGACGAGTGAATGGATGAAAAACCACCCAAAGCCCTGGGGACAAACCCCTCAATCTGACGGTATCTCCCTGGAGAGATGCGTGAGGTCTGGCTTTGTCTCACAGTAACACTGGAAGAGAAATACAGCAAGAAGGGTCCAAGCCTGGTGGAGAAAAGGGTGATTCCTTTTTTACAAAAAGATGCCAGTTGAGACTATTGGGACGAGAGAGAGAGAGAGAGAGAGAGAGAAGAGGAATGAGAGAGCAGGTTTCTGGGCAGCCAGAGAATCAACACAGCCTGCAAGAGAGAATCTGTTCCGCCTGGGTTGCTAGGCAAAGGGCTGTGGACAGAATCGATTGGTCTTGGGAGCCCGCAGTGTTTATGCAGCTCGAGGCTGCAGAGGGGCAGAAATGGCCCGCAGAGCTGCCCGAGGCGTCCGTGGGATGTCTTCGTGGAGGTGGAAAGAAAAGAGAGCTGGGCAGAAATCCTGGCTCTCAGCGTGGGCCACGGGGCAAGGCACATCCCTTGCCAGTGCCTCGTGTGCTCAGTTGCTGTGGTTACTGTTATTGGAAGGAACACATCTTCATCTGTAAAATGGGGCAGCGACCCTGGCGCCCAACGCAGGGTGCTCACAGCACCTGGCATCTTGATGCTGAGAGCTTAGTAGGCACTTTGCGGGTTTGAATTATCGCACTCCCTTCCCCCATTCCCTCCAAAAGTTATTGACTACTGTGCAAACCCAGACCCTAGCTTTCAACAGTAGCTTTCACTAACTATGCGTGGAATGAATGAGTGAATGAATGTATGAATGAATGAGTTGTGCCCGTGCCAGGCAGCTGCTGGTCACCGCACTAAGCTGGAGCATTCAATATGCATCAAAACCAAAGGCTTAGAACTCAAAGCAACTTGCACTCAAATCCCAGGTGGGTCACTTCACTGCTGTGTCTCTTCACCCCTGATACCCTCGCGTGGGAAAAGGGGAAGACACTACCAGCCCTCCCAGGCTGCCCCGAGAACTGAGATGTTTTGTAAAGTGCTTGGCCAAGTGCCCAGCACAGGGCAAATTATCAAAGGCTCAAAAACGACCATCGGCTGTGCTGTGGCTGTTGTCATTATGGGCTAAGAATGGGCTTTGGTGGTGGTTCAGGAAATGAAGAAAGGGCTGGGCTTCTCCAGCTGTGTTATCATAGCCAGCATTCACATTTCGTGCTCATCAAGGCGCCATTCTTCCACACCTCTGCAATGTCTGTGGTTGTGGAACTCCAGCAGCCCTCTGAAGTGGGGGGCTGCAGGGAATACACCCATTTTACAGACGAGGACAGAGAGGCTTGCAAAGGAAGTGTTGTGCTCCAGCCTGCAACAATCACTTAGCATAGTACAACTTGTTCATTCACCTGACTTGAATTGTGCTTCTACCACGCCCTGGGCTTGCGTCATTCCATCCTCCCAGCAGCCACTCGAGGTAGGTCCTATTATGAGCCTCATTTGTACGTGAGAAACTGAGACCAAGGCCAGCACAACCAGGTGGCCTGATTCAGTGCTTCGTGGCCAGGAGGGGCTCTCCATGTACTGTGCGGGGGCTGGAGGGCAAGGTGCAACTTCCTCTCTCACTTTCCAAGGCACCCCACTGTCAGCCTGCAGCCTTCCAGACCCCCAGACCCCGCTAGTGTCCACAGCAGTCAGACAGAGATGCCAGACGGGCCCAGAGGCCTAAAGCGGAGACTCTGTAGTTGGCTGGGTAATGGAACCCCAGTGACGTCCACAGGTGACATCCGGAGCCTGTGAGTGTGTCATCTTACAGGGCAAAAGAGGCTCTCGGCTGTCATATGAATGTTGAGACAGGGGTAATGTGGATGATCTAGTGGGCTCAATGCCATGACAATGTGAGGGAGGCAGGAGGTCAGAATCAGAATCTAAGTAGATTCTGTCAGGGTTGACACTGCCGGCTCCGAAGGTGGAGGAAGGGGCCAGCAGCTGAGGAATGCAGGGACCTCTGGAAGCTGGGAACGGCAAGGAGATGGACTCTCCCCTAGAGTCTCCCCAAGGAAAGTGGCCTTGTGGACATCTTAGTTCAGGATTTCTGACTTCCGGGACCATCAGAAAAGGAATTTGTACTGCTTTAGCCCATTCAGTTTGTGGAAATTTGTTACGTCAGCAAGAGGAAATGAATACAAACTCCATTTGCGAAACTAATGCCACGCTGTGACACCACAGGGCACGTTTTCCACTATGCTTCCAGGGCTGCTGGAGGAGCAGTAGGCGTGAGGATGCAAACTGCGGCTACCTGGGCTGAGCTGGCATCTCTGGGGCCGTGGTGGAGCCACTGTCCTGATTCGAGCCCTGTCTGCTGGTTTCATGGCACCAGCCAGCAGCTAACAGCAGCAGAAACTGCCCGCAGCGCCACCTTCCACCCTGTGCGCTTCCAGAGTGACAAAGGCACGGCGGCTATGTGAAAAAGGAGGCAGAGAAACCAGTGAAGAACAAGGGTCTTGCCTAGAGCTGCTCAAAGCTTCCCTTTGAAGAGCCAGGAGGACAGAGGGGGCTGCTGACTGGATGGCACTCATTAGTAGTCAGTGTGCTTGGAGGGGTGGACCGTGATGAAATGAGTGGGCCCCGGGGTGAGATGAGGGAAGATGGCACATCGGGAGATGAGCGCCTGTCCCTGCAGTCTTCTCTGTCCCCCTCACCGTACCTGCTTTTCCACCTTTGCATCCACCACGAGCATTTAGCTTGCCCACTGCAAACGTCATTCTTTCTTGGGTATGTCATTGATTTCCTAGTGGGATTGGTGGTGCTTCAAACCAATCGTCTCTTTGCCCCCTGGTTAAGCGGACAGAGAACAGGCTTGGGAGCCAGGGGGACCTGCATTGCAGTCTCAGCTCTGTCTTCTAGCTTTGTGGCTTGGAGCAAGCCTCTCAGCCTCACTCTGGCAGCTGTGAGCCCTCCTTGAGGGTTACTGGGGGAGATTCAGTCTCCCGGGTCATCTGGATGCAAGCGAGGTCATGTTTACCATGGTGTCCCCAGCACCTGGCTCGTGGGAAGCACCTTCTAGATGTTTGCTGAATGAAGGAGGCACAGGGGTAGGTGCAGGTCTTAGTGCAGTGCCAGGCACAAAACCAACTCCAGACCACAGTGTGGGAATGAAGAGACAGCTAAGTTCCCACCCCCCCCACCCTTCAGCCTTCTCCCTCCTTCCAGCCTTCTTCTTCACACTGGAGAAGCTTGTTCTTGACTGCCTACATGTTGACAGTTTTTAGTAGTCTTTCAAAATTGTCATCTCCATAATAATTTTCGAAAAACATCTTTGGAAGTTGGGCCTTTGACATCCAGGAACGCCATGTAGGCGCCTTTTATATTCTGTAACCCGGGGGCATTTCTTATCTTCCCTGCCACCTGGGAAGCTTGGCAAAAACAGAGAGGCATTCAGGTTTGCCAGTGCTCCTGTGCGGTGCTTGGCTTTGAGAACCTGTGTTGATGAATGAATGATGGATGGATGAAGAAGGGATGGATGGATGGATGAAGGAGTCAACATGTGTGTGATAAATGAATGAATGAATGGATAGGAGATGAAGAGTGAGCTCTGGTTCTTTCTGTAGCTCAAATCGTCTTGGAGAGGTTATGTTCCATGGTTGGCATTTTCTAAAGCATATTCCGTGGATTAGCAGTTCTGCCAGACATTCACAGGTGTTATTTGAGAAATGTTAAAAAGGGACTGGGGCAGGGGGGCGGTGCTTCCTGTGGAATAATTCGGGAAATGATGGTGTTCAACGAAGTTAAACAGGTTTCCCTCTGACAGGACTTCTCAGAGCCTTTACTATGCCAACATGCTTTGCAAATTCCCCAAAGGAGTGTAGATTCGGTTGTTTTCTCCAATATATAAACTATGGGGTTCATATTTCGAGGATGGGTTCGGCAGATCAGGCTGGTGGGAAAACTCTTCCTGGGGGAGGTTGTTGGGAGGAGGAGGGAACCTTCTCCTGGCAGTGGGGTGCCCGATGGGAACAGCGCAAAGGGCTGTGCTGCCCAAGCCCAGGCTGCTGGCTCGGCCCCAGGCTGGTCGGCAGCAGGTTCTGGGAAGGACAGCCTTGACTTTGTCCTGAAGCAGGCAATCTGCTTTTCAGACACACTCGGTGTCTTGCAGGAGCGAGGAGTGCGGTTGTTATTGTTGTTGTCAGTCAGCGATTCTCTGCTTTTATTCAGGGAGAACAAAAGGACACTGCCGGCTTTTATTTTTTCAGCTTTCGCACCCACTGGATCCACGCCACAGGCCATCGTTCTTCCCCAGAAAGTGCTTGTCGAGGGTTAATCCATAAGGTCACTTGAAAACGAAGCCATTATTCCCTTCTTAAAGGTTAATGTGTTTTTTCCGGGAGTGTGTGAGTGGAAATTTCAAGTATTCCACATTCTTCATTTAGCTGGGTAAAGTCCTGAGCTCCCCTGGAAAAATGAGCCCGTGGAAAGCAAGACTGGGAGCCTCCAGCAGGAGAAAGCAGGGCAGTGGGGGCGGCTGTGCCCCCTGCCTCCCAGCCAGGTATGTCACAGCCTGCAGAACGGGAATCCCAGGGGCTCTCAGGGAGTTTGCCAGCCACGCTGGTCCTCTTTGCAACCTCCTCTACCTCCCCGCTCCCACGTCTGTGCCCTTAGTTCGAAATGGATCAGAAGGCTGTGTCCCAGGCCAGACGTGGTGGCTCACACCTGTAATCCCAGCACTTTGGGAGGCCGAGGTGGGTGGATCACTTTAGGCCAGGAGTTCGAGACCAGCCTGGACAACATGGCAAAACTCCGTCTCTACTAAAACTACAGAAAATTAGCCAGGCATGGTGGGCGCGCCTGCAATCCCAGCTGCTCCGGAGCCTTAGGAAGGAGAATCGCTTGAACCTGGGAGGCGGAGGTTGCAGGGAGCCTAGATGATACCATTGCACTCCAGCCCGGGCAACAGAGCAAGACTCCGTCTTAAAAAAAAAAAAAAAAGAAGAAGGGCTGTGTACCACCACATGCCACCTCGGGTTGGGCATCTGCCCCTGGCGCAATCTACCTTGGTCAGAGGGCAGCATTTTATGTACCACTGCCCTTCCATAGAGGAAAGAGGAAATGGCCCTCAGAGACAGGGGGACTGAGTCAGGCCAGGACCCCCAAACCCCCAAAGTGAGTCTCCCAGTGCCCTGCCCAACCTGCCAGGTACACACATCTTAGCTGGAGCTACCTCTAGATTTTCTTCACCCTCAACTTCGGACATTCTTTTTTGTTTCAGATAAGGGGTTAGAAAACTATGGCCCACTGGCCAAATCTGGCCTGCACCTACTTTAGTAAATAAAGTTTTATTGGCACCCAGCCATGCCCGTTCATTTACACATTGCCTGTGTTGGCTTTTATGTCACACTGACAGATAGTTGCAACAGAGACCTTCTGGCCCACAAAACCAGAAATATTTACTATTTGGCCTTTGAAGAACAAGTTTGCCAATTCCCATTTTAGATGACTATTGTATAATGCTTACTTAGCTCATGGGAGTCCTTAGTAAACATCAGGTGTAATGATGATTATTATTACTATCATTATCCAAGACAGTCTTTGTTCATTTAGCAAATACTTACTGAGTGACTGTGCCTGCCGGGCCTGTGCTGAGCTCTGGGAATAAAACGGTAAACAAGATGAGGTCCCTGCCCTCGCAGAGCTCTGAACACTGAGATGGTAGGGTGTGCTTTCTCCTACAGATGATCAGAGCACTCAGTCCCGGGTGCTTACCGCTTGGGGATGTAGGTGTGGGGCTGGCGGTGTGGATTTGGTACACACTAAAGAGTCAATGGGATCTCTGGCTCAGGAAACAGAGAGTCTGCTGCGGATGCTGGTACAGACTTGACAGAAATGCCTGGGCTCCAAAATAGCCAAGCACCTGGTAGAGAGAGGGTTGTGGAGGGTGAGGGCCTGGTGGGGGTGGTTACAGGGAGAGATGAGGTTGACCAGTTGGCCACCGACCTGAGTAATTTGTCCCAGAAGTCTGCCTGGACAAGGAGGATTTTGCATACTGCCTTGAATGCCAACAGAAAGGAAGGGTGTCACCCCTACAGCCCAAGGGCATACCCAAGAGAGACTCAAGCTGGAGGCTGTTGTTTTTACCCTGCTTCCATCAAATTTGTCTGTGGAATCGACTGCTCTTTTTCCCTTCTTCTATTTTATAGAATGTATCTGGACACATGATCACCAGAAATAAAGAACACACTTCCCAGCCAGCCATGCAGCTAGATGTGCTCACGTGTAGATTTGGGCCAATGTGATATGAATGGAAGTGGTCTGAGCCATTTCCAAATCATGCTGTTGAAAGGGAAGAGGCAAGCCCATTCCTTGCCCCTTTATTCTTTCCCACTTGCTGGAATGCAGATGTAATGGTCGGAACTGGAGCAGCCATTTTGTATCTTGAATTGGAAGCTGTGTGCATGAGAAACTGAGAAATGAGGTAGAAGGGACCCGGGTCTCCGATGACTGTAGAGCTGCCCCACCGGCTCTGGACTGTGAACTTGGACCTTTATGGGAGAGAGAGAAATGGATTTCTGTGTTGTTTCAGCCATAATTAGTTTAGGACTCTCTGTTGTAGCAGCCAAACCTGTAAAATGAGACACCACCAAGGCACTCCACATAAACATACAACCGAAATGAAAACAGTAGGGTTGCTATGCAAGTCAAGCTCCACAGCCTCTTCCTCCAGGAAGTTCTGGGGCTCCATTGCTGGTCTCTGTTTTCTCAGCCCAGTATGCAGACAGCTTTGTCTGACGAGGAGCCCTTCTCCATCTCTCCAGCTGCTGGCTCCCTCACCGCTGCTGAATCTTCAATATACATTTCTGGATGGAGGAAGAATTGGAGGGAAGCAGGGGTGTGTGTGGCCAGCAAGGCCGATGGAGACTCCCAGCCCTCAGCAGCCCCCTGACCTTTGTCTTGGCCTCCCCCGACTGGTGGATGGGGGCAGCCTGCGAAGAGCCCAGGGTCAGCTGTGCGGAGGGCCGCTGGGAACAAAAGGCTGTAAGGGATTGCAGATGGGCCTGCCACGATGTCAGAATAATAATTCACGTCCCCGGTTCATCTGGCCTCTGCCGGGCGGGGCTGCATTGCTCAGTGATCTCAGCCTTCCCCATCCCAGCCCGGTTCCCATAAAAATCACAGGAGTGCTGCCAATTAGAGGCCTGCCAGCCGAGGCCCCTCTGAATGTAATCAGCCATAATAACTTAATAGCCTTAAGTTTGGGAGGCTTCTTTTGAAGCTCAGCGTCTTCACCCCCAGTAGCCCAACTAATCTGGAAAAGCGTCTGTCTTGCCCTTCCTATACCAATTATCTTGTCGGTCCTGCTCTCCAGCGCTCGGGAACCTGTCTCAGAGGGGCTGCCTCACTGTTTAACTGACAGGCACGGGGCATACTTCAGGCTCCCCAGCTCTCATTCCAGCCAGCATCCCAGCACAGATTCCTGAGAGAAAACGAAGTGCAAAATGCAAAAGGCTTGGCTTGAGCCACGTGCAATCGCACACACCAAGAGCAATCAAAGAAAGTACCCACTGGGTGCCAAGGATCATTTGAGAATGAGAAGATCTATAATCAGGGAGAACATTTAATATGCAATACTTCATGTTGGATTAAGTGTACCACGCAGCTGAAAAAGGAGGCTATAGCTACAAAACAAATGTTCAGATGTCTTCATGGGTGACCTCCAAGTTTCCACCGGCTCCTAATCCCTCTGTCATAATTCAAGCTCATTGGCCTGGAGTTGACAGCTTGGCGGGTGGAATTCCAGGATCTATCAGAGGCTCTCTAAGGCCGCCAGTGGTTCCCTCTGCAGAGCCCAGCACACTGATATGTTTCTTTCGCAGGATGGAAACCCATATTTCCATTTGTCCGGGCAGAAAACCACCTCTGAGCTCATCTTCCCAAGAGCTCAATCCATGCAGGAAGGGGATCGGGGAGGGAAGCAGGAGGGTCTGTCACAGGGCAAATGGTATGAACGCCTCTACTTCAGAAAGGACGTATCCTTGGGGAACCGAGGGCAGGGATCTTTTAAGTGATTTTGTCAGAACCAGCCTTTAGCAGTGGACTATCCATCCATCGATCTGTCAGTCCACCTACTCATCTTTCTATTCTTTCCTTCCTTCCTTCATTCATTCATTCAACATTCAACAACCTATCTACCCTCACCCATGCTGCAATCTTAATAGATTATTCAGACGCATCGAAAACTTATCATATCCCAAATAAAACTTTGGGTTTTCTCCCAGCGTGGTAGGCAGCCTCTAAACCGGCTCCCAGCCATGCTGGTAGTCACGTCCTTGTGCAGTCCCCGCCCCTCCACTGCGGGCTGGGCCTATTGACTTCCTCCCACACCAGTAGGAGATGGCGAAAGTGATGGGAGGCCAGTCCTGAGATTAGGTTGCAGCAAACTCTGACTTCTATTTTGCTCCTTCTCTGGCCCTTCTCATGTACTCACTCTGATGAAGCCAGCGAGGCCCTGAGGCCTTCAGTCCAACAGTTCCTGAGAGGCGACCCATCTCTCTATTCATCTCTCTCTTTCTTTCTCTCTCTCTCCCTTTTTTCCCCATCTCTCCATCTCTTTATGTATCTTTATATCTATCTATCTGCCTATCTTCTATCAATCTATCATCTATCTGCCTGCCTGTCTGCCTGCTTAGCTATCATCTATCATCTATCTCTATCTATCATCTGTCTGCCTATCTGCCTGCCTATCTATTAATATCTATCTATTCATCTATCTATATATCATCTATTTATCTGTCTGCCTATCTGCCTGTGTATCTATATGCCTGCCTATCTATTTGTCTATTAATATCTATCTATCTATCTGCCTTTCTATCTGCCTGCCTATCTATCTGCCTATCTGTCTATCATCTATCTATCATCTATCTTCTATCTGCCTGCTTCTCTATCATTCTATCTGTCTGTCTGTCTATCTATCTATCTATCTATCTATCTATCTATCTATCTATCTATCTATCTATCTGCCTATCTAGCTATCTGTCCATCTATCTGCCTGCCTATTTATCTATTAATATCTATCTGCCTGCCTATTTATCTATTAATATCTATCTATCTATCTATCTATCGTCTACCCCTATCTAGCTGCCTGTCCATCTGCCTGCCTATTTATCTTTTAATATCTATCTATCTGTCTATCTAATCTATCTAGCTATTATCTATCTGCCTGCCTATTTATCTATAAATATCTATCTGTCTATCTAATCTGTCTAGCTATTATCTATCTGCCTGCCTATCTGCCTGCTTATCTATCTACCTATCTGTCTGTCTGTCCGTCTGTCTGTCTATCTATCTGTCTGTCTATCTACCTGCCTACCTATCTGCCTATCTATCTGGCCTTCTGTGTGTCTCAGCTTGCGGCTGCATTGCTCCAATCCCTGTCTTCATCTTCATGTGGCCTTCTGTGTGTCTTCCCCTTTTCTGACTCTTTTAAGGACACTTGTCAGTGGGTAATCCAGGATGATCTCATCTCAGTCCCCTTAATCACGTCTCAAAAATCCTTTTTCCAAGTAAGGTCCTATTCACCGGTTTCTGAGACATGTCTTTTGGGGGCCATAGTTCAATCCACTGCACTTCCTCTCCACTGTATTTAACCCTTGGGCCTCCCACAATTCAAGCTACATCTGGAAGTACCCAGTAAGCATTTGTTGAATGAACCCATCCATTAGTTCAGTGGTTCTCAGCTTGCATCAGAATATCCTGGAGGGCTTCTAAAAACACAGATTAGGGCCGGGCATGATGGCTCACACTTCCAACCCCAGCACTTTGGAAGGCCAAGGCAGGAGGATCACTTGAGCCTAGGAGTTTGAGGTCAGCCTGGGCAACATAGTGAGACCTAAAAAAATAATAATTAATTAAAAATAAAAATAAAAACACATATTGCTGTGTGGACCTCCGCACTGAGATTCTGACCCAGCAGGTCTGGAGTGAGGCCTGAGAACATGTGTTGCTAAAGGGTTTCCAGGAGGAGCTGCTACTCCTGCTAGGGGACCACCTTTTGAGCGCCCCTGCTTTCGGTCACCTGGTTTTCCAGTCAACCATCAGAGGACTCGAGTCGTGATCGGACTTAACTTCCCCCGCAAAGAGCGGGTAGGCCCCATGAATCTCCAGGCGTCCCTGGTTCTTCTTTGCCAAGGAGACAAAACAATTGGATGACCTAATTCTTCACCCAAAGCCTTGGCGTCTCACCCCCTCCCTGGGGGTCACGGCAGCTAACACAGCTGTCTGGCAGAACCGCAGGGTGAAGTCACAGCCAGCACCTGGTGGACAGCCCAGTGCCGTGTGTGGAGGTGGAGTCTTCCTGGATTCGCTCAGGTTGTACCTTGGAGGCCACACCTGAGGTGTGTTACAGAGACCAAAGGCTCATCCAAGTCCACCCCCCAAAATAAAATTTCTGGTTTTGGGGGCACATGTTCCACAGAGGAGAAAAATACGGGAAGAGAATACTTGAAAATAACACCATTAAGACAGATTTTTAGCCAGGAAGATATGTGGCCCATCAGGGACGTCTCTGAGTGCAGCAGACTTGCCTGGGCCTTTACTTAGTGATTCAATCTTCAGCCCAACAGGGCCTGGGTGTCTTTTTTTTATTCTTTCTTTTTTTAAAAAAATAGCTTCACTGAGATATAATTCATGAATTATACAATTTACCCATTTAAGCGTACAATTCAATGGTTTTTAATATATTTACAGATCCATGCACCTGTCATCACAGTCAATTTTAATAGACTTTCACTTCAAAAGGAAACTGTGTAGCATTTAACCATCACAGCTCTATCCTCACGCCCCCACACCCAGCCCTAAACAGCCACTAATCTACCTTTTGTCTCTAAAGATTTCTGTGTTCTGGATTTTGATATACATGGAATCATGCAATATTTGCCTTTTGTGACTGGCTTCTTTTATTTAGCAGAGTATTTTTGAAGTTCATGTTGTAGCAGGTATCAGTACATTATTCCTTTTTATGGCTGAATAATTAATATTCCATTGTCTGCTATCCTACGTTTTGTTTATCCGTCCATCCGTTGATGGAAATTTGGGTTGTTTTCAGCTATGATAAGTAATGATGCGATAAACGCTCATGTACAAGTTTCTGCTTGAACGTATGTTTTCATTTCTCTTGGGTATATACCTAAGATTGGAATTGCTAGGTCATGTGGTAGCTCTACGTTTAATCATTTGAGAAACTGCTAGACTGTTTTCCAAAGCAGCTGCAGCATTTTCAATTCCTACCAGCAGCGCGTGAGGGCTCTAATTTATCCGTATCCTCTGAGAGCCGACGCTTGTTGCCACCGGACTTTCTGATTCTAGCCGTCCTAGTGGGTGTGACATGGTGTCTCATTGTAGTTTTGATCTGCATTTCCCTAAACAATGGTGAGCATCTTTTCCTATGCTTATTGGCCATTTATAGATCTTCTTTAGAGATATGTCTATTCGGATCCTCTGCTCCTTTTAAAATTGGATTGCCTTTTTCATTATTGGGTTGTACGAGTTATTTATATGTTCTGGATACAAGTCTTTTATCAGACATATCATTTGCAAATAGTTCCTCCCATTTACTGTGTTGTCTTTTCAATTTCTTGATAGGATCCTTTGAAGCACAAAAACTTTTTTAGTTTCGAAGAAGTCCAGTTTATCTATTTTTTATTGTATTGCTCATGCTTTTGATGTAGTATCTAAGAATCCTTTGCCGAGCTCTGGTTATGAAGAATTCCTCCTATGTTTTCTCCTAAGAGTTTGATAGTTGTAGCTCCTACATTCAGCTCTTTGATCTATTTTGAATCAACTTCCTGTACGGCATGAGGTAGGAGGTTCTACTTCATTCTTCTGCACGTGGATGTCCAGTTGTTCCATTACCATTTGCTGAAGAGACTATTCTTTTCCCCCGTTGGATGGTTTTGACACTCTTGTCAAATGGCAGATTTTTTAAAGGTGGAGTTTATGGAGGTATAATTTATCTAGATTAAAGTTCACCCTTTTTAGGTGCATAGTTCCAGGAATTGTGATAAACACATACAATCTTGTGACCACTGCCACAGTCAAGACATAGAACGGCGGTATCACTCCAGAAAGCGTCCTCTGCCTCTTTGGAGTCAAGCTGCCCCTAAAATCCCTCAGCCCTTGGCCCCCAGAAACCACTGGTCTGTTGTCTGTCCTCATACTTTTGCCTTTTCCAGCCTGGCATGTGCTGGGTCCTATGGAGCTGGAATCACACAGTACTTAAGCCTTTTGAGTCTGGCTTCTCTCACTCAGCAGAATGCACCCGATATCCATCTGCATGGTGCCTGTATCAGTAATTTTAATAATGAGCGGTGTTCATTGCAAGGATATCTCACAATTTGCTGAGGGACATTTAGTTGTTTCCAGACTGGACAACTACAAATAAGGCCATTATAAACATTCACATGCAAGTTTTTGTAAACGCGAATTCTCATTTTTCTTGTGTGAGTACCTGTAAGTGGGATAAAATCAATATATGGTTAACTCTATAGGAAGCTGCCAAACTGCTTTCCAAAGCAGCTGCACCATTTTACATTTGTACCGGTAATAAATGGGAGGCCTGGTTGCTCTATATCCTCGTCAGCGCTAGCTATTGTCAGATTTAAATTATTTTTTCTATTCTAATAAGTGTGTAGATGTATCTCTGTATGGTTTTAATTTAAGTTTCTGAAATGAGTAATGATGCTTAGCATGTGTTTATTGTCGATTCATATATCTTTTGTGAAATGCTGGTTCCAATCTTTTGCCCATCTTCTTAAGTTGTTTTTCTGATTCCTGTGCTGAGAGAGCTCCTCATATATTCTGAATATATGTGTTGTTAGATATGTGTCTGGCAATCATTTTTTTCCAATTGTGCATTGTTTATTAAGTATCTGCTACCGCATAACAAATTGCTCCCAAACTTAGGTAATTAAAATGATATACATTTATTATCTCACACAGTTTCTGTGGACCATGAATTCAGAAGCAGCTCAGCTGGGTGGTCCCGGCTTGGGGTCTCTCATGAGTTTGCAGTTAAGGTATCAACCAGGGCTGCAGTCATCTGAGGGCTTGACTAGGTTCAGAGGATCTGCCTTCAAAGTAGCTCATTCACGTGGTGCCAGTCACTGGCAGGAGGCTTCTGCTCCTTTCCACACGGGCCTCTCCGGAGCGCTGCTTGAGCGTCCTTACAACATGGCTGCTGGCTTCCCCCCGAGTGAGCACCTAAGAGAAAGCCAGGCCTAGCCATGACCTAGCCTCAGAAGTCACACATGGTCATTTCTACAAAAGCCTGTTTAGGTTAACACAGGTCAGCCCTATTCAATCTAGGAGGACATTGTACAAGGGCATGCATGAACGACAATATGTGAGAATATTTGGAGACCGTCTTGGAAACTGGAAACCGTGTTTGTATTTTCATTTTTTCAACAGTGTTTTTCAAAGAGCGTCCTGAGTGAATTTGATTCTCCCTTCTCAGCCTCAGTTGCCTTACCTTGAAATGGGGATGATGATCCCATCTTCAGGTGGGAATATTTTTCAAAGCACTTTGTGGACCACACAGTCCCTCATCTCCCTTCTCCTTCGAGGATGTCATCAGCTCCTTGAAACTATACTCTAGCTTCTCCCAGACTCTAAGACATCCATTTTCTCATGAATTCAATTACTGAAAACATTCCTGGAGCCTGAGCTGTTCCAGATGCTAAATGCTGGTGATTCCACAGCAGACAAAAGAAAACTCCTGGCTTCGTGGGGCTTCTTGTGAGGACAATGACACTGGGCCAACACAAAAACGAAAAGTTGATCAGGGCAGCACCATCGCTCGGACAGCATCTGTGGAGCACTGGGCGCTGGGTTTCGTGTAATCCTGTGACAATCCTACAGTGAAGCAATGATCAGCTCCTTTTTACGGATTTTATAAATGTCCAGAAAGATGAAGTGATGTGCCCAGGTCATAGAATTAGTCCGGGGACTGGGACTCTGCACTGTCTGCCTCTAGAACCTGGAGGAAGAGAGTCAACTCCTAAAATTCCTAAGCACCAGTGAGGGGTTTTGGATGAGGTGGGGTGGGTACTGGATTGAAGAGGAGAGAGGACCAGCTCATGAGCTCTGGCATTGCTCCCGAAAAGCCCCTCGGGACCCCCGTGGCCTCCTCCACCCACACGCACACAAGTCCCGGCAGAGCTGCTGACCCCTTGGCTCCGGGTCAGGGATGAGCCAAGTTTCACAAGCAATTATATTTCATGCAAGATAAAACTGCAGAGGAGACGCTTAATTAGATTCTTTCCAAACCTTAGGTTTCTTTGAAATGAAACAGCCCCAGGGCTGTGAGAGTTATGCGTATGTATGTATTCCCCTGCCCAGAAAGGGCTGCTCTCCAAGGCTGGAACGAAAACAGAGCTGACTGCCGCTGCTCCATGCCCTGCAAAGGCATCTGGACTGGCTCCAGTGCAGCCCCCAGCCCCCCTGCTCCCCAGCTCTGCCCAGCCATCTGGCCAACGCGGGCGGGAAGCGGTCCCAGTGGGGCAGGGTGAGCCGCTTCTCACTCGGTTGATGCCAGGTGTTGGAGTCTGAGCCCAGATGGCCATGGTCTACTGGGAAGGCCTGCCTGGGGCAGGGGCTCCCCCCAGGGGTCCAACCAGCCCGTGGGCCTCCTCCACCAGCCTGCCCTCTCT
Organism: Hylobates moloch; assembly: GCF_009828535.3. Taxonomy (NCBI): domain Eukaryota; kingdom Metazoa; phylum Chordata; class Mammalia; order Primates; family Hylobatidae; genus Hylobates; species Hylobates moloch. The sequence goes on along the minus strand of NW_026652309.1, from coordinate 2,901,597 downwards.
GGGCCTCAGTCTTCCCACCTGTGAAAGCTGGCAGGGACCCTGGGAGGTGCAGCTGGAATGTGAGTTTCCTGAGGGGAGGGACCTCGCCTGTGTTTCTCATGCTGGAGCCATGAACTTGGAATAGGGTCAGCGTGCAGTGGACTCACAAGGACCTGCTCAATTTGGGCTCCTAAAGGGCATGAGTCCATAGGAGAACTCTTGTTCTTCAGGCATCTGTGCTACCTGGGAAAAGAGTTGCCAGAATAAATGCAGGACACCCAGTTAAATTCTAATTGCAGGTAAATAATGAGTAATCCCTTAATGGAAGTATATCCCAGGAAATATTTGGAACACACTTATGCTAAAAAGTTATTCGTTGTTCACTCAATTCAAATTTAACTGGGTATCCTGTGTTTTCATTTGCTAACTCCCTACCTGGGGAAGGTATCAGCTACCCAGAGATTCAGGGTCAGTGGAGGGGAGGTGAGGCCCAGGAATGTGCATTTTTATCTCATTTCCTGGACATCCTGATGCTCAGGGTCCTTCATCCACACTTGGAGACACATGCAGTGTCTCCTTGGGGCCAAGCTCAGGAGTTGAGGGTGAATGGAGGAGCAGGTCTTCCCTTCGCCTCCCCAGTCAACACAACACGTTCCCCGCCCTCCCTGTCAGGGCCGGGGTGGGCAGCATGGTGGGGCCACTCAGAAACATGGTTTAAAGCCCTGGGGCGCAGAGTCAGGCAGTCCTGGGTTCACATCCCATCTTCTCTACTCAGATCTGAGCAAGTCCCTGAGCCTCTCTGGCCTTCAGTTTCTTGTAGAGAGATGGAAACAGGAGCACCTCCCAGGCTGCCACAAGGCTGGATGGAGGCCACAGCTGGGGACTGCTGAGCACAGTGCTTCCGTGATCATGATGAACCCCGGAATGACAGTGACAACAGCAGCCCTTGCAGCTACACATGGAGCATCCCTGTGTCTGGCGCTGCCGCAAACACTGCATTCGCTCCGTGAGCTCTCTGCTTGCCTACACTCGGAGTCCTCATCCTGACCAGGCTCACTCTGGCTTCCCTCGGCCCCTAGCACGGGGTCCTCAGGCTACACGGCAATTACAGCATTCCTGCCGACAAAAGCTGCCTGCTTACCAGGAAGGGCTGAGCCCGTGGGCCGGACCCAAGGCACCCTGCAGACCTGGGACGAAACCTGGTCAGTGGCAGGGAAGAGATGGGGTTCCCTATCCCGCCACCCACCTCCCTGCCACATCCTGCTTCCAGGCTCATATCCCAGGCCCAGAGGACACAAGGATATCACCGGGTGGCAGAACAAAGGCCAAAGGGAAAACACGATCCCGAGCCTGCAGCGGGCACCCACACTCTCCACCCTTTACCCCCCAATCTCCCCATCCCCACACCACATTTGAGCCAAACAAGGGCTTCCAAGGATGTTAATGGACAACCCTCAACTAGCTGGCAGCAGGTTTGGTGTGCTCATGTCACATGAAAGTAAACGCGTCTGAGCGGGGACATAAGCCACAGTGGAAGCAGCAGGAGACGGAGTGTGGTGGGCACCACGTGCGAATTCCAAGCCCTCAGTTCTGTCCTGCCTCCCTTCACTCTGGCCTGGTCTGCGATCACCCCTCCTGCCACAGGCTGTGGGAGCTCCCATGCAGATGGGAGAGGGTCCTTACCAGGAGGATAAGGGAAGGGTTCATGAAGACCCCAGAAGAGGAAGAGCGGGTCAGGGGACGAGGATTCATGGGCATTTAGCCAACACCATCTGAAAGAGAGCTGCTAATCTCAGGCCATGATTTCTGGTGGGTTCTGTTGTGAATCAGTTATTTCGTCAGACTCCTTTAGGGCCTGGTAGATTGTCACTTAATGTTTCCATCTCCTGAGTGGTAGTTCTCTGACTTCCGCTCTCATTCCGCTCTCATTTCAGCCTTTTGAAGGCCCGTTGACACCACAGGGTCCTTCACAACTACAAGTACAACTCTGGAGTCCCTCACAGCTACAAGTACAAGTCATGGGGAGCAGAACCAAGGATTCCAATCTGACGGAGAGTCACATTTGCCCTTTCAAACAGATAAGCAGGCATAGGGGGTGTTATACATCAGTTTCTTGTGAATTTGGTTGATGTGAGTCCATCCTCCCCAAAAAAGACCGATAAATTCTGGAGCACCTGTAAGACCTTATTTTTTGCACCTGAAAATATGTGGTCCTCCTTTGAGGGCTTTCTTTGGGTGGCCAAACTCTCACCCCTCTTGACTTTAGGCACCAAGCTTTGGGCTTTATTTCAAAGAGAATTGTGCATGTATCTTTGTAAATAACATTTGCATCATGCTAAGAGTTTGCTAATGACTTTCATACACGATTCTGCATGTCCTTCCATGTACCCTGTTGACATTTTTGTATTGAAGTCTACCTTGCTTGAAACTATAGCAAATGTCTTGAACAGTTAATACTATTAGGTTGAGCCCTAGGAAATTGTCACTACTGGACTTGTTTCATCTACATAAAACAGCAGTTTCCTATGGTTCAGCCAAAAACAACTACCATTTCCAAGGCTCTGATCACACAGGCAGGCCCCTAGTAGTATCATTGGCATTATTGTTGTCATCGTCCCTGTGAGTTTCAGAGAGGTTGATCATCTCACTCAAGGTCACACAGCAACAAATACAGGAATCATCATTTGCACCTGGAGGGCTCCAGGGAGGCCCTGGGTCACGCTGGACCACATCTGTCCACGTCGCACTGTGGCCCTGCTGTTTCCCCGGCCAGGTCACCTTTGTCTCTTGCCTGTTGTATCTCAACAGCTTCCTGGCTGGTCTTGGTTCCTCTGGTTGCTTCTCCACTCTGCGGCAAAGACACCCACTGCTTAAAAGTCTCCTGAGGGCCTCTGCGGGCCTGAGGGAAAAGCGTGGCTCAGACCCTGGCTCACAGGGTCCCCTCTTCTTGCCCGATGCACGCTGCACTCAGGCCATGCTGGATTTGAGTTTCTCTGTAAGGGCATGGACTGGCTCACCATTCAAGTGGGATGACGGGGACAGCCGTGCAAACTGCACCAGTAGCCTAAGCCATTGGCTCAGAAAATGCCAGCTGAGCACCTCCTGCGTGCAGGCACCTGGGTAGACAAGGAGAAAATCAGCAAAGCCCGGTCCTTCCGAAACTCTGTGCGAGCACGGGAGGTGATCACCCGGTAAACAAACCCCATCGTGTCACGTCCACACAGGTGCCACGCCAGGAAAGTAGAGTGAAGGCAGAGAGGGAAGAGCTGGCCAGGGAAGCCTCTCTGGGGAGGTGACATTGGAACAGAGCAGAAACATATCCAGAAGACGAGCATTTCAGGGGATGGGAGCAGTGAGTGCCGAGGTCCTGGAGCATGAACCTGCACCCTGAGCTGGGGAAACTGCAAGGGTTCACAGGCCCCAGAGCAGGGGCTGGAGAGGATGGGAGTGAGGACCGAGAGGTGGCTGAGCTGCATCACAAACCACCCCCATGGGAGATGTGGGCCTTGGCACAGAGGCAGCACCTGGAGGCTTTAGGACACAGCGCTGTCCCCATCATCATAGGGAAGCTTCCTGGGGGATGTCCCAGCCAGGGTCCATTAAGGGTCTGGCCTCATCCGCTGTCTGTCTGTCTGTTCATTCTTCACTCCCTCCTAGCTTCTGCCCCGGGCCCTGCCTTGTGGGCTGAGACTGCTGCCTGGCGCTTCCTGCCCCAGCTGAAGGAAACCAGGCAGCCCGCACCTGCCATTCGGGTCGCATGTGTGGGCCTGGGGCCCGGGGTCACTGTCGGGATGGGCTCAGCAGGACCTAGCTTGCTGTGTGGAAGGCCTGGGGCCACACAATGCCCCATTGTTCATCAGGATATGGAGGCCCAGGCCAGAGATGCCAGCTATTTTGGGTGCTGGGCGAAGGCCCAGATTTACTCGCCACAGGCGTTTTTCTCAGAAGGAAGGTCAGTGGGCCCAGCCTGGGAAGTCAACCAGTCCCACTTGGCTCCGATTCTCCCCGTGCTCTCAACGTCCTCTCTGCAAAAGACAGGGGCCGGGGTGTCTGTGCAGAGCCAGTCAGGGAGTCTGGGGGTGTGGCTGGGTGGGGGGCAGTGACTGTGTTTTCCAACTGCAGAGGCCACACTGGGCCTCCCAGAAGCACCTATCACCTCCAAAGAGCCCCTTCCATTTCAGGGAGCCCACCTGCAGACCCCCCGCTGCTTGAAAAGCCCTGATTAGGAACTCCTGGGCTGGTGCAGCGCCTGGCACATGGAGCCAGGTAACAGAGCACATGCATCCTATGTTCAGTCCGCAGCTGGGATCAAGCTCTCTTTCCGAAGCCCACACGAGTGTCACAGCCGTTCCAGACCACTCTTTGGGTCAGGGGCTCCCGAAATCACCTGCTTCCAGGAGCACGCACACGCATGGGCATTGGAGGCGTTTGGTTTCAGGAAGGTCAGAGGCCCCAGATCAGATGATTCTGGTGTAGGTTTGTGGCCTGCCTAAGCTGGAGGACTGACTTCAGCATTACCACCAGGACAGGCGGACTTGGGTGAGGCCGCTTCACCACTGCCGAGCCATGCAACCTGGGACAAGCCCTGGACCTCTCCGAACCTCAGGCTCATCACAAAACAGGAATCATCATCCACCTCACCTGTGGAGTTGTTGAGGCATGAATGAGCTCATCTGGGCAGAGCGTGCAGTCCCAGCAGGACGGAATTTGCTTCCCAAGGGGGAAAACGTATTTTACTCTTTACGTTTAAAGCACGGATACATGAACAGTACCTAAACAGATGCCCAATATACCTGTGGCATTAAAATTTCATTGGAGAGAGCTATTAGGAAAAAAATGCCTTAAAAGGCTCCTTGCAGGGGTGAAGAATGGCAAAAGCTTACAAAGACGGTTCGTGGAACACAGCAGGTGCTCAACAAACTTCAGCTGCTTTGCTGTTATTATTACTCACAGCAGGTGTCACAGAGGAAGGATTGGTTACAAGCCTGGGTTTAGGAGCCACTGTTGGAGGTCCCTTCCCGGCTCTGCCGCTTGCCAGCTGTGTGACCTTGGGCAAGTTGCTTGACTTTTCTGTGCCTCAGTTTCTCTCATCTGGAAGCAGAGCTAATTAGAGCACCTGTTTCATGCAGCTTTGTGTCGATTAGATGGGTTGATTTGTGTGGTATGTGTAGTTCAGTGCCTGGCACACAGTAAGCACTCAATAAATGCAAGCTATGATTATTATTGATTAAGATTGTTAATTATGACATGCAAGGAACTTGGGGGTCCATGCTGCTAATTGGGGGGAAACTGTAAGGAATGGTGAGGTTCAAGGTTGGCCCCTAACTGCTTCTCCTGGGCATCTGATCTGGCTCTAGCCTCAACCACTAAGGGCTGTCCTGGGCTCCAGAGGAGGGGCCGGGTGCCAGCCTAGGGCAGGAGCACCAACCGAGCACGAGAAGCCCTTTGCACAGTGGCAGGGTGCTCAGGACTCCATGGAACACCCCTGTCTGGCTTCAGAGCAACGTGTCCTCCATGCATAACCCAGCCCCACATGCAGGGAGCCTGGGCCACTGCAGCCAGCTGCCTGCTTACCTTCTCCATGCCTGACCTGGCTGAGGTGGGGAGGGAGGAGTCTATCCCCTTCACACGACTTCCCAGACGGTGAGCCCCTCACTTTCCTGGTCCAGACCCACAGTGAAGACTCGCTCTCCTGGGATCCCACGGAGACCTTAGGAGGCCCCATGTGGTCCAGCCTGCCCGCCCATCCCTGCTCGTCAGCCCACTGGCCACCCACTGTTCCAGAACACAGCAAGCCTGTCCCGCCTCAGGACTTTAGCACAGGCCATTCCACTGCCTGGAACTCTGTCCCTGTGGCTGGGGCCTTCTCAGCCTCCAAGTCCCCCAGTCAACCGTCCCCTCCCCTGATAGGCCTTCCCAGACCACCCAGGGTGAAGTGGACGTCACACGCCCTCCCCTCCCCTCCCCAGGTCTTCTCGTCATCATATCCCTGTTTCATTTTTGTGTTGCTCTAATCACGAACAACCATTCTCTGTGTGCGTGTGTTTCTTGTCCTTCTCCCTGTGAAAGATGACAAGCCCCGTGGGCTGGGGGCTTTGTCTTGCCTGCTTCCTGCCCGCCACCTCCCAGTCCAGGGCCCCGCCAGCCCTCAGTACCTGCTCGTTGTGGGGATGAAGCCCACCGAGACCTTGGCTGCGCTCGTCATTTGCTGCGGTTGCCATCCCATTTTACAGCTGTGGACACTGACAGCAGAGATTCCTTTTGTGTCAATATCTCAGGGAAGTTTCTGGAACCCCCACCCAGGACCCAGGGAAAGGACTCTGCCTGGGAGGTTTCAGAGGGCACAGGAATGCAACGCTGCCCAGGCCCTGGCACTTACATTTCTCTGCAAGGAGCATTTTCCTAAAATGTGTCTGTTGCCTCTTGATGCATAAGCAAGGTGACTAAGGGACTGGGGATTTGATTAGGCAGCAAGATCCGGATAAACAGGACAGGTGGCACTGGTCAGAGCGGACGACTAAAGGCCTGGGAGGCCCTCGAGCTCCGTGAGCTCAGAGCACCTCTGTGGAAACTTCCTTCTGCCCGGGCCGCAGAGAGGATGGCCACAGCAGCACCCTGCCAGGCTGGGACGTGGCTGGATGGGGCACAGGCCCAGAGACCATGTGGCATGCACCCTGCCACTGAGCCCCCAGGCGGAGGTGCCAGGGGAGGGAGGTGGGGCTGCACAGGGTTTCTTGGCTGTCTCCAGCCAGTGGGGGACAGGGAGCTTGAACTGGGCAGGTGACGACTTCTCTGGGCCTCAGGTTCCCCCTCTCTAGAGGAGATGAGTACAGGCCTGGGCTCCTGGCCCTGAAGTCCTAGGAAATGCTCTGTGCTGCAGACAGTCCATGAGGCCAGGACTGGCTCTGGCCCAGCCTGGTGTCTCCCAGGGCATGGAGGGAACACACGTTCCCTTCCAGAGAGCTGGAGCCTGGGGCGGGACTCTTGCCAACCGCCCCCAGCCAGCACCTGCGGGCCTCCCTCAGGTCCCACCTGGAGCCACCTGCCTGCCATGCCTTCCTGGCCTCGTTCCCCCATGGTCAAACAGTCACTGTGCCATCCTTGGGCCAGGCGCTGACCTAAGTGTGTGTTTGTAAAGCAGTAGCTTCCTTTTTGCCTTCCAACAACCTGCAAGCCAGGAACTGTCACTGGCTCTCGTGTCACAAACGTGGTTTGAGGAACACCTACAAGGTCTCATGGTTAGAAAGGGCAGAGCTGGATTTCAGACCCATGCTGGCTTGAGAGGAAGCCTCTCTCCCTCCCTCCCTCTCTCTCTCCCTCCTTCCCCCTTTTTCCTCCCTCCCTCCCTCTTCCTCCCTCTCCCTCCCTCTCTCTTTTTCTTTTTCTTTTTTTTGAGACAGAGTCTTTCCCTGTCCCCCAGGCTGGAGTGCAGTGGCATGATCTCAGCTCACCGCAAACTCCGCCTCCCGGGTTCACACCATTCTCCTGCCTCAGCCTCCCGAGTAGCTGGGACTACAGGCGCCCGCCAACACGCCCGGCTAATTTTTTGTATGTTTAGTAGAGACGGGGTTTCACCGTGTTAGCCAGGATGGTCTCGATCTCCTGACCTCGTGAGCCGCCCGCCTCGGCCTCCCAAAGTGCTGGGATTACAGGCTTGAGCCACCGCGCCCGGCCTCCCTCTCTCTTTTCTAGTGACTAGAGCCTTCACTGATCAGCTAACAGTTTTTGGCTAGCTCCCCAGGGTCTGCTCCTCAATCCTAAATGGGACAGAAGTCTTGGCCACCAAGCATGCCTGTGTCCCCCGCCAGGTTGAGGGGCAGAGGGTGCCACTGTGGCCCCCCTGTGCCTGGCGGAAAGCACACCCCAGCTGGGTTCTTAAATCCGTAAGGTCACAATCAACAAGTGAAGGCACCCTGAGGACCCAAGGGCAGAGAGTTCCAGGAGGCAGATGCAGGAGGGGCTGTCTGGGCCCCCTCAGGCCCGCAGGAGTCAGGGCCTGTTGACTCTGGCGTCCTGTGAATAGACTCTTGCAAAGCTGCCACGTTCTCCGCTTCCTTGGGGAGGCACCTTGTCTTTTTAAGTCATTCCGTTGTGTCGATAATGCCTATTCTTTCCACGGGGCCATCTGCCAAGGTCAATGTTTGTGTTGTTTTAAAAACTTACATTATATCACTGTGGGAACTTGAGTGTACAGAAACCTTTTTTTTTCCTTTTAAGGAGGGGGCTGGCTGGGAGGTGGAGGTAGAAAAGTTTTCTCACTTTTCCTCTATTGCTTTAACATAAGACACCGTTTGGATGGTGTTGGCTTCCCGAAGCTCCAGATATCTGAAGCTGTATTCACCGCGTGTGGTGCTTGCTTCTCCCTCCCCACCCTCTGAGGACACAGCCACTGGCCATTCCCTAGAAAAAAAGGAAAAAGGAAGAGAGGGACAGAGGGAAGAAGAGGTGGGAGCTTCCTGGAGCACAGACCCTGATTAATGTTCCAGGGAGAAAGGTTAGAGATATGTAGTCAGGAAAGAAAACGGGAAAAAGGCCAGGTGTGGTGGCTCATGCCTGTAATCCCAGCACTTTGGGAGGCTGAGGCAGGAGGATCACTTGAGCCCAGGAGTTCGAGACCAGCCTGGGCAACATAGTGAGACTCTGTGTGTACAAAAAATACAAAACTTCTCCAGGCGTGGTGGCATATGCCTGTGGCCATAGCTGCTTGGGAGGCTAAGGGGAAAAGATTGCTTGAGCCCAGGAGGTTGAGGCTGCAGCTAGCTGAGATTGTGCCACTGCATTCCAGCCTGGGCAACAGGTCAGCATCCTGCCTCAAAAAAAAAAAAAAAAGAAAAAAGAAAAAAAAAGAAAAAAAGAAAAGGAAAAGAAAAAAGTGGTGGGGGGAACCATCTTGGAATGAAATTCACTCCATGTTTGTCTGAGCCTGTCTGTTTCTGCAGAAGGGACAGAGGGGTGATTTTAATTGAAAAAGACAAAATTAAATAAGGCCAGGACTTCAGGTACTCAGGAGCCTGATGGACTTGTCCCCTGGCACAGTGGCCGCCGCTGCCACCTCATGCCAATTACGCGGCCAGCCACCACCATCAGGATCCCCAGATTAGATGCCTGGCCCCTGGGCCTGCTTTAGTCTTGGGCAAACCAGGAAGCTGGCCACCAGCAGCCCACAGCCCTGAGATGCCGGGAATTTGTTTCTCCAAAAATGCCCCGATGAGGCCAGTGGAAAGGAGGGAAAGGCCTGACACCGGCTCTGGTTCTCTCGGGACACAGTGGCCCAAGGCTGTGCCGGCCCCAGCCCCAGGAGAGGTCGATGGCAGGAGGGTTTGTGTGGGGATCAGACATGAAGCCGGGCAACAGCAGCAGACAGTGGGTCCTGAGGCTGGGCCCAGACCTCTCAGGCCCCATCAGCCACCACCTCCTGCGAGGACTCTTTGATTAACACTCACTGGGCCCTTCTGGCTTTGGCTGGTATGAGAGGAACCCTTCCTTCCCCACTGCCTCCTGTCCTTCCACGATTCTTCCTGGAGCACTGGATGCTGGGGGCCCAGAGACCGCAACACACAAGTCCCTCAGAGTCTGCAGTCTAGTGGTTAGAGAGACGAGGAATCAGGCTCTCCAGCAGCCCTGAGCTAGGGAAGAAAGGACAGAGTATCTTGGGGGCAAAGAACAGGGCTGGGGGTCAACAGGGCCCTTCTGGGGCTGGAGGAAAGATAAGCGGGAGAGAGCTAGGCAAAAATAGGGGTGCAGTGCTTTAGCACAAGCAAAGAACAGGGTGCCTGTCTCCTTAGGGGGATGAGAGGAGGGAGCTGCAGCCTCACAGTGGGGTGGGAGATGCTGCTGGCGGCAGAGAACAGGCTGCTCAGGAGCCGCCCTGACATGACAGGGGCCTCAGAGAGCCCTAACGTCAGCAGCCCAACCCGCACACATCTGCCTATACATCGCACTGGAGCGGGCAGGGGCTTGGCCTGGGAGAGGGGCTCTGGCAGTAGCAGTAGCCCTGGCAGCCTGTGCACGGAGCCTGCCTGGGTCCCGGGGTCACTAGCAAGGCTGTTTGCCCTTTCTTCACAGGGTGACCCACCGACTGCTCAGGGCGGCACCAGGGCCTCCATGTGCTCCCACCTCTAGCAGGTGAGGCTACGCGGGCGGCTCACTGCCTCACCCGTGCGTCCCTGGATGCTCCGATGGCACCGAAGGCAGTAGGGATGCTCCGCCACTTTGGGGTATATGCAACATGCAGCCCTGCAGCCCTTCATCCTCCTCCACCCTGGAGGCTCAGTCAGAAGTGGGCACATGCGCCTCTCTCCCAAGGTGAGGAAGCTGAGGCACAGGAGCGAAAGGGGCACCCCAAAAGCCACCAAGCTCCTAAGCAGTACACCTGGGACCTGAGCCCACGTTGTTTAAGATTTCTGTTGGAGTACAACTTCCATGAGTCTCTGCCACTAGCTCACTGTGTGCCTTGGGGCAGGTGACTTCAGCTCTCTGACCCTCACCATCTTTGTCTGTCAAATAAGGCTAATGGCAGTGCCTCCCCTGTAGAGTCGCAGTGGGGAGTAGGGGGTCGTTGGTATACATAAGGCATTTGCAACTGTGCCTGGCGCAGGTGAGCCCCTACCTCATCCTCGCATCTCCCCTCTGGCCCCAGGATACTCTTCACTGTGTGCCTAGATCCAAGTTGCCTGGCACCAGGTCCTTGCATGAGCTCATGTTTGTTTAGAAATGAGAGACACAGACCATGTGGTCGTGTGAGCCACCTCAGCAATATATGTGTCAATCAACAATGTGCTGCCAATCACTGGAGTGTCCTCCGCGTGCAAGGCAAAGCCATTTTGTTTGCCTTTGTTCGCTGTGACCTCACAACAGCCATCTTCATTTCACCAATGAAGAAACAGAGGTTTTAGTGGCCCAACCATTGACCCAGCATCTCACAGCCATTGCGCAGGGGACCCACAGTCAAGCTGATCCCAGAGTGTACCCCCTCCCCGCTATCACCACCCACAGCCCCACAACGGACCATGGTGTGCTTTCCTGGTCGTCATGGACGCTGTGTGTGTGTCCACCGGCCTGTGGACTCCGAGAACGCAGGCAGCACGAACCCACGCCTGGGATCCCCACTGTCTGCAGGGTGCAAACAGTTCCTGTGCCCCACAGGCCAGGGCTGGGCTGCTTCGAGGGAAGTACAGGAAAGAGTAGCCAGGACAGCTGTCCGCACGCTCTTCCTCTCCTTAGTGCGTTTCCTCTGACCAAGAGCAGGGAGGCAGGTGGGCAGGGAGAGCTCAGGTTGGTGCCTGGGCCCAACCGTGACGCTGTTTTTAGAGGAATAAGTGTGAAATGCTTTCCATGCAAAAGGGAGGGGGAAAGGGGGAAAGGACCAGGGGAGAGGCAGAAGCCGCTAGCTGAGTATAGGACACCTCAGCTCAGAGCTGGAGGGAGAAAGAGGGAAGGACCAAGGGAGAGGCAGAAGCCACTGGCTGAGTATAGGACACCTCAGCTCAGAGCTGGAGGCAGCATGGCACCAGTGTGGTTGGCACTTCTGGGGCCGTGGAGGCAGGGCAGGGGCCCACGGAATGCTGAATCTTAGAGACCTGGCAAGGAAAGTTGGGTGAAGGCAGATCAAGGGGCTGTGTTTGGGTTCAGGGGCCCTAACCCATCAAATGGTGCAGGTAACGGCTTCCTTGGAGATGCTGGGTGAGCCGGGACCAGGAACATAGCTCAGATGACCTTGTGGGGCTGAGGCTGGCACACAGCAGGGTCACCACAGCCATGGGCAAAAAAATGTCTGCACCTTGTGCTGGCATTCTCGCCATACTCTGAGCTGGTATGCTGTCAGACATGGGGGTCTGCTCCCCAAACCCTGCCCTGCTTCTCCTCTCCCGAGGTCATTTGGCCAACAGTGATGGAGTAACCTGGCCTCTCTGGTTGCTGGTGTTCTTTGGAAGGTTTGAGGGACTGAGAGGTGTGGGCCAGCCATGCAGATCAGTGTGAGGGAAGACCCTATCTTGTCCCCCTCCAGTCCCCGGGCATGTCAGGAAGCACTCCCTGAATAGGTGCTGTGTAAGTGGACCGAGGGTTCGCTCTCTGCCCAGCTGGGAGCCAAGTCCTCTCTGTATAGCATCTCATTTCATCTCCCACGACCGCCTCGAGACAGATCTTGTGGCTGTGCCATGAAGGGCTCAGGGCTCAGACAGGAGCATTGAGGTCACGAGACGAGGAAGTGGCTGAGTCCAGACCTGAACCCACCGTTGTTTCTAACAGCTGCATTGAGATCTAATTCACAGGCCATGCAATTCACCCATTGCGATGGCTTTCAGTACATTTTCAGAGCTGTGTAACCATAACCAGATTATATTTTAGAGCATTCACCCCCAAAAGAAAGCCCGTTGCATTAACAGTCACCCCATTCTGCTTCTTCCCTCTTCTCCAGCTCGAAGCCAACACAGATCTATTTTCTGTCCCTATGGCCTTCCCTATTCTGGACATTTCATGTAAATGGATTTATACAATATGTGCTCCTTTGTGTCTGGCTTCTTTTACTTAGCATAACATTTCCAGGGTTCATCCATGCTGTGGCCTGGATCAGCACTTCCTTCCTTTTTGTGGCTGGATGATACCCCGTCATCTGGATGAACCATGTTTGTTGGTGCGATGCATCATCAGTTGATGCACACTTGGACTGTTTCCACATTTTGGCTAGGACGAATATTGCTGCTATGAACATTTGTGTGCAAGTTTCTGTGTGAACCTATGTTTCATTTCTCCTGGGAATGCACCTAGGAGTGGAATAGTACGTCATGTGGTAGCTCTGTGTTTAACTTTTTGAGGAGCAGCCAGATCCTTTTCCAAAGCAGCTGCACCTTTTATGTTGCCATCAGCAGTGAATGAAGGTTCCAATTGCTCTATCTCCTTGTCGACACTTGTTATTATCTGTCTTTTTTATTTCAGCCATGGGCATGACATGATCTCTTGTGGTTTTGATTTGTATTTATCTGTTACTTTTACCATATTGCTTTCCCTACATCAGCTGTGCTTCTCTCAAGGTGGCAAGAGTCCCCCATTGGGTTGGACTTTCAAGGTTTGGATTTGAAGTCTAAGTGTATCAGATCGTATCTCCTCTTTTCTCATCAGCAGTCACTCAACACTTACACTCCTAAGCACCTATGAAGTATCTGCTCCTTCCTCAGGGAGTGAGGGTTGAAGATAAGAGCCAGGAGAGGTCCTCACCCTCACAGAACACACAGAAGCCAACACTGACACAGGGTACATATTGGAAGAGGTGGAAACACACATGGCCAGTGTCCTTTTAGGAGGGCTCTGAAGGACAAAAAGAATAGTGTAGAAAGACAGGGAGGGATAAGAGGCTCAGCATGTTTTCCTTCCTTCACTTCCTAAGTGTGTATTGATCATCGATTGTGTGCTAGGCATCGTGCCCATCAGCGGGAGGCTCAGAGGTGGGATTGTGTGCACTCTCTGCCCTCCCTCTAGGGAGGTGAGACCTGGTGAAGGTAATCTTATTTTTGAGTTGGATGGGGTCCCTCCAGCTGTGTGAGCAGCCCCTAAATTACAGGACAGCTTGTGTCTGCAACGATTCCATACAAATCACAGAGATGAGAACAGGGGATGTCTGCCACTGACGGGACTCACAGAAGCAGTCCACAGAAGCACCTTTGTGGACCATGCAGTGGGCTTCTAACTGCTCCTGCATCTCATTTGTATGGAAAATCCCTTTTGGGGCTCAGTCAGGTCTGTCCAAACAGCACCAGGCTCTGTCGTGTGTTCAGATCTTGATATTTTCCATCTTGGTAATAGCAGCTTCTCCACTGTTGAGAGAACAGTTCCATGTAGATGACTGCCCGCCTCCCTACCCCAACCCTCACGATTAGATTTTTGTTCAATGGGGCTTCTAGATTCCTTACAACAAACACTCTTGTATGTGGCAATTCTTTTGTTCAAGGTCTTAAGCTCTCCTTTGGAGGACAACTCCTGCCCCTGGGAGACTCAGGGGTTTGGCCAAAGCATATCGTCTCATCCGTGGTCACCATTTGGGTTCCTGCCAAGTGCTCAGCTTTACACAAAGTGTCACCATAATAGCCACACAAGTATCTCCCCTCCTCCTCCCTTGCCCCCTACCCCGTCATCCGCTTTCTGTCTCTCAGGCTTCAGCTAATGGCCGATGTGTTTTCTGGATACCTACACACTTGTTTCTGTTCAGACTCTTGAGAAAAAAAGTCAGTTTGTTGATTTTGTGTTGGGGATGTGAGGAGGGTTTTTGTTTTGTTTTGTTTTGTTTTGTTTTTTTGTTTTTTTTCTTAATCTAGATGTTTTAGAAAATGGTGCCTTGAACAAGTCAGCAAAGAAAAACAGTTCTGCCCTTTGGGGTGTATGAAAATGAAGGCCGTTGCAGGAGGTCTTCAGCCACGGAGCTGGCTCCAGAGGCATAGGGAGGAGAAACGCGGCAGGCCTGGCTCACTCGTTATATTTCAAGATCTATCCCAGCTTGTCACAACATGGACTGCGTAACTGAGACGATTCGCGGTTGGTGTTCCCATGCTGAGTCATGTGCTGTCCCGGCCCTTGGTTGCTGGGCAATTTGCTCTCTCTGGACTGTACCTGGGGTGCCTACCCTGGACTTCAGATAAGCTTCTTCAAGAGTAGCCCCTGCCAGGGCGGAGCCAACAGCAAGAGCAGCCCAGGGCTACTCTACCCAGGCTCAGAGGCATCACTGGGAAAGAGGCAGGGGCAGAGGGAACTGGGGTGGGAAGCCCTGAAGGGTGTTGAGTCCCAGAACAAGGGACTGGGGTGTGTCCCAGCAGACCCTCAGGGAAGAAGTAGCTTTGGACTCACCTGACCCAACCCCTTGCCCCGACTTTCCCCATGAAGCTCGGACAGGAGGATGGAGGAGCAACTGCCTTCTGGGGTCAGAGTCTGTCCCCACCCCTGCAGGCCGGAAGCATGTGTGGTCAGTGGTGGGCCAGAGCCTCTCAGACTCTCAGCAAGGGCCTTCCTATAGCTCTCGGCTCTTCCAACAGCCCCATCCCTTAGCACAGGCGGGGCTGGCAGAGCACTGCAGGGGCCAGGCGCAGCCACTGTGCAGCAAGGCACAGCTGCCTGATCAAACCAGATCAAAAGCCATTCGATCATCCAAGGACTATTTTCATTCGATATTTATTGATTCCTACCGCTCACTGGGGCTCTACGGGGCCCTGAGCTTGCCGTGAGGAGCACATTTCAGCCCCCACCCCCTCGAGGCTCACAGTCTGGTGGAGGAAGCACATGAAATAAAAGAATTGCACATGTAAATATCTCATTACAAATGTGCAAGAGCCACGAAGGAAAAAAAAAAAGAACGCGATGGGAGGTAATCACAAAGTCCACTTATTTTAGACAAAGTGGTTGGAGACAGCCACATTTTTGCCAAGACCTGAAGGATGGGCAACAGTAAAAATCATCATCATCATCATCATCATAGTAATTTTTTGAGTGTTTCATTGATGGTGTGGTAAGCACTTAATATACATCGACTTTGTATGGACTGGCTTATTTAATGCTGAGGAGAACTGTTTGAGTAAGTATTGTCATTATCTCCATTTTGCAGATGAGGAAACTGAGGCACAGAGAGGCTCAAGGACTTGCCCGAGGTCTCAAGGCTGGTTGGGAGAGCTGAGCTAGTGGTGAGAGTAGCATTAAGCATTTTCGCAAGCAGGGGCCATGCCCTGCATGATGCTTTGCAGCTGGGGAAATGAAGGCACAGAGATGCCAAGCCTCCTCCTGGGACAGAAACCAACCCTCAGGGCCCCTCAAGCCCCAGCTGGTGGGACCCTGCAAAGGAGCCTTCTGCAGTCCTGTGTGTGCCCTCCACACTGCCCAGGATGAGGCTGGGGTGGGAGAAGCCGAGCTGCCCAGGCAGGTCCCCAGTGAGGCCCCTGGACTCCTGCCTTGGGGACGGTGGCACAGAGCCTAGTCTAGCTGGCAGAGCTGGCCACCCCAACATCCTTCAGGCTCCATATTGAAGCCAAGACATTTACAGGGGCCACTGAGGACAACTGTGCTCCCAAACCATTTGGATAGCAATGGAATGACACGGCTTCTGCGCATGCGTTCCTTTGGTTGGGGACAATGAAATATGTCAGCAAGCAAATGGGAATGCCTAAATCCTGGAGTCTGGGCCAGAAGCCCTAGGAACCCCGCCCCACACAGAAACCCCGCCCCTGAGCTAGAGCACCGCGTATACACACACACACACACACACACACACGCACATACACACACATGCACATACACACACACGCACACACATACACACACACGCACACACATACACACACGCACACACATACACACGCACACATACACACATGCACACACATACCCACACACGCACACACACACATACACACACATACACATGCACACGTGCACACACATTCACACGCAGGTGTCCCTTGGTGGTGGGAAGGGATGGCTGTGCAGGTACCAGTGTGTGCTTTACAGCCGCGATCAGGTAAGAACTGTAGGCCTTGGGGAGACGCACAGGCAGCTGCTGCTTGTATCTGGTGGGTGCAGCCTGACCTTAACCCCTGGGCTTCCCTGAATGCTCTCCCCATCAGCCCTTCCTGTCCAGTCCCTCACCACATGGCCATGGTCCACATCTCCTCCTCCAGGAACTCTTCACTGGCCTCTGTACCAACCTCCCACCTCATTGGAGGAGGCGCCATCTGTGCATGGCGTCCACTCAGCCGTGTCATTGCCAGTTTCTGTGTCGTTGGTGTCTTAGCTGGACAGTAAGCAGCGTGAGGGCAGGATGCTGTCACATCACTGAACATTTGGCACTTGACGGATGCTTAATAAACATTTAGAATCAATCAGTAAATAGGTGGGTGTGTTCATTTGTCCTCACCACAGAACTCTCATCTCTCGATAAGAGCATTTTATAGATGCCCCTCAAAAATCAAGCTCCCCTGGAGTGCACTGAATTGTTTCTCCCCAAAAGATAGGTCCACCTGGATTGCGACCTAATTTGGAATAAGGGTCGTTGCAGATGTCATTAAGGTAAGGATCTGGAGATGACATCATCCTACGTTGGGGACAGCCCTAAATCCAATGGCAGGCGTCCTTTTGAGAAGCTAAAAAGGAGGAGACATGAGGAGAAGGCCGTGTGAAGACTGAGGCAGAGACTGGGGGTGATGTGTCTACAAGCCAAGGAATGCCAGGATCCCCGCAGCCACCAGACACTGGGAGACAGCTGGGAGGGACAGGTCCTTCCACACCGCCTTCAGAGGGAGTACAGTCTGGACGGCATCTTCATTTTGGACTTCAGTAAATTTCTGTGGTTTGAAACTACCCAATTTGTAGCAATTTGGTGTGGTAATCCCAGAAAATCAACACACCCTCCTTAGGGAGTCTAATACCCCCACCTCAAGGAGCTCCATCCACCAACCGCAGACCTTAACGCCTCATACCCACATCTTGAAATCTGTCCAGATGAAATCTAGTCTCTAAATGGGGACATAGCCTGTCCCCATCTCTCCATTGCTCTCCACTCACAAGTTCAGCCCATCTTCCCCCAGTCCACCAGTCACCATCTCTCTGTCTCTTAGAGAGCAGGCCTCCCAGGCCCTGCTACTAAAGAAGATGGACTCTGTTGTTCCAACAGCCCTGCATCGATTCCTCCTTCTTCCGGTGGCAGTGCTCTGGTTTTTCTTTAGGGACCACCCTTCCCCAGCTTTCAACCCATGATGTCTGCGTGAAGCCCATGACCCAGACCTGATTAGAGCATTCTATCCTCTGGCCACTAGGGCTGACTTAGAGATGGGCACATGAGCCGGTGAGTTAAGAAGATGTGATCATGGCTTTGGGAAGGACTGTAGGGAAACAAGCTTTTTCTGTGGGAAGGCCGACTGGGGTGGCTGCAAGTCGGGACCCATCATGATCCCCCATATAGGAGGAGCCTGCCTACGAATGAAGCCAATGTGGAGGAAACCAGAGCTCAGAGTAGAGCAAGACCTAGATTCCTGTTAGCAGCTCTCATGTTCCTGGGTCTCGCCATGCCTGAAATCCGCCCTATCACCACAGATATGCACTTTCATGAGCCAATAAAGTCCCAATTTTTCCTGGGGCCACACTGAAGTGGGTGTCTGCTCTTGACAACCAAAAGAGCATTGTCAGTACAAGAAGACATCCTTCTCCTCCACCCAGAGGTTAACAAAAAACCTCTGAGTGGTTCTTCCTGCTCAGCGCTGGTCACCTCTGGCTGAAGGCCACTCCCCAGCTCTCAGATCCCTGCTGACCACCCTCCCTGAACTGTTGGCAGCGGTAACTAGAAAGCTGAACGGCTGTTTATCATCGTCAACCCTCCCTCCACATTACCCCTTGGTTTTCTTCCCCCAAACCCAAGCCTTCTGTGCCTCCCACGCCCACCCCACTTGGTGCCAGTTTGGTGGCTCACTTGCTGTCTGGAGTGTAACTCATCTGTGTACCTGTGGTCTCTACTCCCAGACTCTGGGTCTACAAAGAGGAGGATTGTGCAGCTCAGACTGTGCATCCAGCAGACGCTCGTCGGATGCACAGCTCAGTGACTGATCCTGACCACAGGGGCCGGAGCCAGCGCTGTGTGCTGTGGTGTGTCCAGCTGTGATCAGCACTTCACATGGAGGCTCCCCCTAGGAAGGGGCATTCATAGTCTCCACGTCTCACAGATGAGGAGTCAAGGCAGACAGAGCTGCACAGCCACACGTCCGTGGTCACACTGCTGGTTGGCAGGGCTGGGGTAGGATGACCTTGGTCCCAAAGCCCATGTGCTTAACCAGGAAGGAAAGGAGGAAGGCATGGGGAGAGGGAGAGAAGAAAAGAAGGAAGGAAGGATGGAAGGAAGGAAAGAGGGAGGGGGCTGTGTAGGCATATGAGAATGTGTGTATAGTAAGTGTGGATGTGGGTGTGTATGCACGTGTGTGTGAATGTGGATGTGAACATGAGTGTGTATGAGGGTGTATGAGGGTGAGTGTGAACCCTGTGCATATGAGTGTGTGCATTCAAGGGTGTGTTTGTGAATGTGGATGTGAACGTGTGTATGAGTGTTCATGATGTGTGTATATGGGTGGGTGTGTGTGTGAACTGTGTGTAATGTGTGTGCATTGGAGGGGGTGTATGCACATGTGTGTAAGTGTGTGAGATAGTGTGTGATGTGTGTATACTGTGTGCACGTGTGTGTGTATTGGAGGGTGTGTGTGCATGTGTGTATGTACAAGTGCGTGGGATAGTGTGTGAACTATGTGCATGAGTGTGTGCATTGGAGGGTGTGTGTGCACCTGTGTACAAGTGATAGTGTGTGAAGTGTGTGTGAACCATGTGCATGAGTATGTGCATTGGAGGGTGTGTGTGCACATGTGTGTACGAGTTGTGTGATTGTGTGTGTGTGAATTTGAGGGGGTGTGTGTGCACCTGTGTGCACACACGTGTGTGCATTTGAGGGGGTGTGCGTGCACCTGTGTGCGAGAGTGTGTGATGTGTGTGTGAACTGTGTGCACACTCGTGTGTGCATTTGAGGGGGTGTGTGTGCCCTCCCGTGCCCTCTGCCTGAGCGCCCCATCCTCCATGTACTCTGTCCTGCTGGGGTCGCATTAGTGTGCGGAGGGCGTCAGAGCTGGCCGGAGCCTCAGAGCCGCTGAGTCACGCAGTGTCTGGAGTGAGTCACTGGCTGAGCTGGAGGCTGCGGGGGCCGCACTCAGCCGGAATCCCTGCTGGCCTCCTGTTCTCATCCGCCCGCTCTGAGTCACCCACACCTATGCTTAGGGCCTTTGTGGAATTAAACTCTCCTTTCCTTGAGGAGGATGGGAAAGGGATTGAAGAGCCAGTGGACGCTCTCCCCAGCTGGAACCCGGGGGTCCGAGGGCAGACAGATGTGCTCCCAGCACTGCTCTTCTCAGAAGCTCCGTGGGCTGTGGGCCAGGCTCGAACCATTTCCAGTCCATGTCTCTGGGGTGTCCCCCAGATGCGGGCAGTGGGGCCTCTCCGGCCTTGCTTGAGGCCTGAGACTCTGGGAGGCTCTTCGTGGGAAAAGTTGCCCCCATCCCCACCAGGGGCAGCCCCCCTCCACAATGGGTTGCTCTTCTGGGCATGGTCCAGAAGCTTCTAGAGAGAAAATGTCAGCACCAACCCCCGACCTCATGAAGCTGACGGTCCAGGGGGAGGGCAGACAACAAACAGAAACAGACAAATAAGAAGAAGCAGAGCCGGTGTCAAGGGGCCGTGCTCCATGTGTTTTCAGAGCTACTAGGACTGCCTGGAATGACCATCCACACGTATTTGTGCACTGAATCAAACCCCATATGGTCAGAGCCATGCTGATCTTGCTGCGTCTCTGTGTTGAGTACAGGGCTTGCATACAGTAGGCACTCAGCAGATGCATGCTGAGTGAAGGCTCGTGTGAACAGCAAGGCAGAAAAGTAGGTGCAATGGTGCAAGAAAGAGCAACTGGGAGAGCTGCTGAAAGAGGGCGTCTGAGCAGAGGGAGCAGCCCGAGCCGAGGCCCTGGGGTAGGAATGTGCTTCCATATTCTAGGGAGGTCAGCAGAGCTGGAGAGCACGGGGAGGCGGTGAGAGGTGCGCTTGCAGAGATGAACCTGTGGGCTGTGATCAGGAGGGTGGATCTTGATTCTCTCCTCCTGATGGGTTGTTCTTCTAGATGTGGCCCAGAAGCTTCTAGAGGAAGATGTCATGGAGCACCAGCCCCAGACGCTTGTCTATCCTCAGAAAGCAGGAACGTGTGATTCCACATGCATGCCTGTTATCTGTCATCTGGTGTTAACGTGCCCACCAGCAGGACAGAGGCCGGCTCGGGAAAGAAGAGCAAGTTTGGAAACATCCTTGAGGGCCAGGGAGCTGGGAAGAGCATGGTAAACGTGAGCCCTCTGCTCTTGGCTGAGCCCAGACCAGACCTACATCTCCATCATTAGGGGCCTCCTTTGGAGACGAGAGAGCAGGCAGAAAGCCTGCCCTGTTGAAAATGGACCTATGTTTTCTAGAAGAAATTGTAGCAGCATAATGACTCTTTAGGTAAAAATGTGTTGCTGACACTTAGCAAGAGACTAGGCACCCAGTAACAATGGGAGAGGTAGGTTTGGATGAGACACAGCTCAGAATTGTCCAGCTCACAGATTGTTTGGGAAGTGGCCTAGTGGCTGTGAGCCTTAAGGGTGACAGCGGAGAGGGGCCCCTAAGTTGCACGTCTCAGTGTGACCCAAGGCAGGCCCACCTTCCTGGGTGGCGTGACCTGCCCTGCCCTCCCCCTCTGCAGCCCGGCCTCACTGGCTTCCCCTCAGCCGGTGTCCCTGCATTTTTCTATCACTGCTGGGACACGGTTTCCCCACCCTTCCTACATGCTTTACAGATGTTGGCACCAGCCTGTGTCCCTGGCCACCTGGCAGTCATTGGACCTATTAAACTGGAGTTCACATGCAACGCAGTGGTGCTTGGCTAGAGTTCCTGCCTCCCTCTGCCTGCTCCACCCGGCTGTGAGCTCTGAGTGCAGATGTACTTCCTGTCTCTGGAAACCCAGCTCCTGGAACAGTATCTGGTGGAATGTACGAGGTCAATAAATAGCTGCCAAGATGGGATAGGTGATCCCATTTTATGGATGAGGAAAGTGAGGCCACGTGGCAGAGCCCTGTGTTCCTTCTCTCCCACTCAAGTGAGATGCCCAGGGTACTAATTTAAGGGGGCGCTCACCTTCAGAGTCCAACCCTGTGCCAGCACCCCTTGTGAGTGAGTGCCACCTTAAATATGATGCCTTGCTTGCCTCGCCCTTGTCCCACCCCAGAGAGGAGGGAGGCGAACGGCAGAGGGACAGTGGCCAGGCAGCGCCTAGCCCAGGGGGCTCTCCACCTGACTCCGGAAGTACCCAGGCTGCCCTAAAAGTCCTGAGGTGAGCTCACTCTGTTCATCACATCCAGACGCCACTGTGCAGGGAGCAATCAAGTCAGCCATTTCCCCCAGTGAGCTTGACTTTAGGGGACTGGAGGAGCTATTTGTAGCACTTTTAAAACCTTTTATAGATCGGTGTGTTACCACTGACGACAGTGGAACAAATGCTGCTATTAGAGGCAGGAGCTTTAAGAGGTTTGGGTATTGGCTATTTCTGATCGGGAATGCCGTGCTGGGAATCAATGCCCCATGCGTCCTTACAGTACCGCGTGAGGAGGCCATACGTTGGCTTGAGCCTCCCTGCCATGCAAGCCCCCCTTGGCTTGGTACCCCCCTTGACTGAGAACTTGGGGTGATTTTCTCCTCTGTAGCCAAGCCAGGGCCCCCCAGGCTCCCAGCTCAAGGCTGGCCAAAGCTTGGTGTTAGGTCCGGGTTTCTTGGGGGTGCATGAGCTGCTGCCGCTTCCGCAGTCGGAGGCTGCTTTGTCTCTCTCGCTGTCTCTTTTCCTCTTGACTCTCTTGTTCTCACTCCCTCCTGCTGTGTCTTTGCCCTTGTGTCTGCTCTCCCTCATCTTCTTTCTCTTTCTTTTGCTCTTTCTTCTCCTCCTTGCCTCTCTTTTTCTTCCTTTCCTTCCTCTTCACAGAGTCCAAGAAATTCTAAGGAAATGAGAAGTGCGGGCTCATAGGGTTTCTCACCTTGACCACCCTGGCTCATGCTGAGAACTGCGCTCCTTCAAAAGGCCTGCTGCATCTGTGGAAGTGGCTCTTCTGGAAGAGTCTGTGGCACCCATGGACAACAGCAGAGTGAGGCCCACTGAGACCATGAGACTCATGTGATTCCTAATTCCACTAAACACTATGGATTGGGTGCCAGCTACCTGCCAGGGGGTCCTTTTCTTGGAAGGAAGCCAGACACAGCCCCAGGAGACGGTAGTGCAAGATGGAGGAGGGCAAGGCCAGTGAAGGAGCTGAAGAATGACACCCAGGTCCAGTTGAGTGAACCAAGATGGTGCCAGGTGGGGTTGGCCTTGGAGTGGGCCAGGACAATTGAGTGGGGGAGGTGCTCATGGGTATGGCAATGGTGAGGGGGCAGAGAAAGGCATTTGAGAAGGAGGTAAAAAAGGGAAGTGGATAAGAAGATTTAGTCTTGGGTTCAGATCTTGGTTTCACAGCTTTCTGGCCATGTGGCCTTGCTCAAGCCGCCTCCACTTCTGGATCCTGTTTTCTGACAAGTGAAAGGGGACCTACCTTGCAAAGGAATGACATAAGATGACATTTGTTGTGTGTTTGTCCCCTGCCTGGTGTATCCTCAGAATGTGGTTTGTGATATCTTTATGAACTTGCCAACAGAGGCAAGCTGTGCATGTGACATCGCTGGGCGTGCAGAAAAGCCTAGAAAGGTAATCCTAGAAGCTGTTGCTAATGAGCACTTACTGTGTGCTAATGAGAACTTACAGGTGCCAGGCAGCGTTCTACAAGCCGTGGGTGTCCTGCCACTCAGTGCTCATGACAAGGACTCAATGGGAAGGATTCACCACCGTGGTGCCCATATGGCTGTAGAAGTGGATCCCCTGGAGGGACAGCGGCCGCCCAGCAGCTCCTGGAGCCGTGTCCTCCTGGGCATGTCAGCTCTGGAGCCATGCTCCTCTCACTGTGGTTCTTGCTTCCCTATTGAAGGGCTTCGGGGGCCAGATGAGGGGTTTGGGCTCTATCCTGGCAGGAGGGGAGAAGGGGTGGGCAGCTTCTGAAAGTGTCTGTGCAGACCAGGCCCAGTCTCATTACTGGCGGCCAGTGGGGCAAAGGGCCCTGGGGGCTGTGGAGCAGCCACTGTTACTCCTGTTTCTAGGAACTTCTCTCTCTCTCCCCAACCTCATCACTGGGGAGCATCCTGTCTAGGGTTTCTAGAAGGCTCTCTTCTTGCTTCCTTCCAGCTTCATGTCCTGATGGCGTTGTGTGCCAGGGTGCTCACGGAATCTTGTTTTCCTCTAACGACTCAGACAACTGATGAAATACTTGGTGCCTCGTTCTCCATAAGACCTGTCCTCCCGAGGGCCTGCCTTCACATGGCTGCCAGGGCCTTCATTGCTGAGTCCGCGTTCCTTGGGGACCATCAACATGTGGAACTTATTTTTAATTTGAAAGAACAACAGACTCCCCGACCCCGTTCCCCTTCCCCCTGGCCTCCCACGGCCGCTCCTGGCTATGCGGTAAACACCAGGCTGTTGCTACCTCTCGGCTTTGCCATCGTGTCCAGCCTGGAAATTCTTGCTGGGCCATTTTCAGGGGCCAAGCCAAGGCCCTGGCCAGACCAAGGAAGCCCGTAGGCACCTCAGCCTTCTGTATCTCTGCCCCCTGCATCCCTCTGACTTCTAGGCAAGCTGACCCATGCCACTCCCTTCTCTCAGCTGTCCCCTGCCTGTCCTTGGGAGGGCTATGGGAAAAAATGATGAGTTCGTGTCCTTTGTAGGGACATGGATGAAACTGGAAAACATCATTCTCAGTAAACTGTCGCAAGGACAAAAAACCAAACACCGCATGTTCTCACTCATAGGTGGGAATTGAACAATGAGAACTCATGGACAGAGGAAGGGGAACATCACACTCCGGGGACTGTTGTGGGGTGGGGGGAGGGGGGAGGGACAGCATTAGGAGACACACCTAATGCTAAATGATGAGTTAATGGGTGCAGGAAATCAACATGGCACATGGATACATATGTAACAAACCTGCACATAGTGCACATGTACCCTAAAACCCTAAAGTATAATAATAAAAAAAAAAGAATACCAAGGCCCAAATCTTTAGATGCTTTGGACAAAAATTAGAGGGGTTCAGCCGAACAGTACCTGCCGTCCCAGCAAGACTGAAGCCTCCCAGACTGCGAGGGTCTCGTCCTGCAGACACCACCCCACTCATGGCTGCTCCTGTCCAGACCCTGGGATGCACTGTTTGATCTGGTCCTCATCGCAAGCCCATTTTACATGTGGAGAAACTGAGACAAAGAGGCCGAGTAACTCGTCCAAAGTCCAGTGGTATAGGCAGGACTTGACCCGAATTCTGACCCCAAAGCCTGGCCCTTGACTGCCCCCTAGAACTGCACTGGCCAGGATTCCACGGTGGCCACCTTCTAAGACTGCTTCCCAGCTCGGGGAGAGGCTCCAGGGTCACTTACTCGCTCTTAACGTTGGCGACAAGGATGTGCTTTTGCAGACGTTGGTTTGTTCACGAGAAATTCGAGTCAGATTTGAGAGGGAAAGAGGAAAAGAGAGAGACAGTGTGTGTAGAGCCATTATGTCTAATTCGGCCACCAACACACTTCTCTGTGGGCCTCTTCTGGCTCCAGAAGCCCCCTCCCCAGCTGTGATGTCACCAGCCAGCCTCTGCAGATGACAGCCCTGTGATTTATCATCAGCCACCTGCTTTATCACTGCTGGGGACGGCCAGAGCCCAGAGCAGCCCCCACTGGGCTGGGCAGCAGCTGCCGCCTGCCCCATTGCCGCACTTCCAGGCCTGTGAGCTTTTTGAGATTGTTTGCATTTTGGGAAATGCCAGTCGTCTCTCCCAAATCTGCAGATAGCAGCATCTCACCATCCAGGGTTGGAGTTTCTTAACAGTCAGATAACCTTGCTCACAGAGAAACAGCCTGAACACCATTTACAGATAGCGACAGGATTTAATGAGATAAAGCCTTGGGCATCCATGAACCAATTTGTGTTACGAGCCGTGATGAAATGGCTGTTTTCTTAATAGATACCCAAATGGAACACAATTCAGGGCTCTGAGAGCTTCAAAGGAACTTCTCAGCTCTAGCCTCTTGAAATTTCAGGCAAAATCCAAACACGTATCAGTCTTACCACTACCATGAAAATGATATGTTTTTGTAGAATTATGTGGGGCCTATCTATCTGCCAAGGGAGAGATGCCCCAGGTGCTTTTGGGGCTCCAAGCCAGTGTCTTCAGCCTTTTCTCACATAATGTGAACACCAAATTCCAGTACCACTTTCTAGAGGGGAGATTGCAGATGGACGGCTCGCCCTGGAGAGGTTGAAACAGCGGGAAAGGAAATAAAGAGCATGCTCTCGCTCTTCCTCCAGTTCCCTGAACTAGCTGGTTTCCTGAAGACTCCAGTGTGGGGAGACTGTGGCAAGTGGGCGACTGAATACTGACCTAGTCCTTAAAAAGAAAAAAGGTCAAAGGGCACCCTTCCGACCCCCACTGTGTGACAGTGACCTCCTCAGAGAGCAGCCTTATGGGCCCCCTTTGAAAGGACACAAGGACCCCCCGGAGTCTGTCTGTTCTGCCCTGCTTGGAGAAACGGCTTCCTCCCCTGAGTTCCTAAAACATTTATCATCCCTATGATTTGCCAGGCAATTAATCATGCCCTGCCTTGAATAGCTCTTCTATTGTTGTATCAAATGGCTGTTTAACCCTTATCAGCAGTGCAGTTTTCGATATCTTGTCTTTCTAACTTGATGTGAGCTTCCAGAGGGCTGTGCAAATGTCCACCCATGTCTGTCTCCTGTGCCCACAGTCCGAACACATCTGGTCATCACCATCAGAGGGTAGGACTGTGTCCTGCCTTTACAGGTAAAGCGTTTAGCATGCAAAATGCTTAGCACAGACACCGGCACCTCACAAGGGCCCAAGAAAGAGCCACTAGTGTTTACCTTGTTATTCATATCATTATCTGGTTTACAAGAATAGCTAAGGAGCACCCTCCATGTGCAGGACACTGTGCCTGGTGCTGCTGAAGCCACTTGAAAATGGTACCTGTGAATGTCCCCAAAGCCATCTGGAATCAAGTTGGAAACTCTAGCTCTGTTTCCTACCAGAGGGAGACACGTATCCCCTCAGTGAGAAGTCTTTTCCTCAAAGGCCCTTGGTCGGTGTCAAGGATCCTTCAAGTCTAGGTGAAGTTGGCTGTTTTGGTCTCCAGAGCGGTGTGTGAATACAAATACAAATACCGTATTCACAGAATAGAGGATTTGTAGGTGGAGATCCTTGTCAACCTCTCCCCCAAAGTAGTCAGAGAAATGCCGGAAGAGAAGGAGCTCTCCAAAGGGGGGGTGGGCTGGGCTGGGGGAGCTCGGAGCAAACCGTGCCCACCGTGGCTGGAACTCACCCGTGTCCCAGCTGCTCCTCTCACTGGCCAAGGAATAAGGTGAGACAGTACAGAAGGTTGAGGTTGGAGAGCTGGGTAGATTTAGAGAGATACAGAGATGGAAACTTTGCTGTGGTCACGTCAAGTCAGATGATCTAACTTCATCCACGCCAGCCTCCACCTTCTTTATAAAAGCTCCCTCTGGCTTCTGTGTGGAGAATGTTTAGGGGTACAGGAGGGAACCCAGAAGTCCAGTGGGGGGCTTCCACAGTGGCCCAGATGACCTGGATTGGACCAGGGAGGCGGGGGTGGGCAGGGCAAAGGAGAGCGAGAAAAGCCAGGACCTTCTGAAGGCTTCCTCCCGGCCCCCTGGACCCCAGCTTAGGGTCTCTCCACTCCCTCCACTCCCCTTGTCCCCAGCCCTCCTCGCCCAGTATCGGGGCTTCCTGTTTGCATGTTTTTGGCCTCATGGATGGGGGGCTCCACGAGGGCAGAGCCCTCGTTTACTTGTCCCTGCTCACTGACCCCAGCAGGAAGAAAAGGAGGCCTGGTCTTGAGTACCCTCCGGGCTGAGCTCCTCACAGTCCCTGCATCTGCGGCCTGTGACAGCCAGGCCTGGAATGAGAGGAGAAGGCTGATTTCCCAGGCTGTCAATTGCTCCATTCTAACCCAAGCATTCTGACCCATGCTGCATTCCCGCCTGGGGTTTAGACTCTCTTTGAGTCCACTCTGCAGCCCACTTCCCAGCAAAGCCTGGTTTGAGGGCAGCTGAGCCCAGCCCCAGGCCCCAGGAGAAAGGAGACCTACACCTCCCCAGAAGACCCCAGCCCCGTGGACAATGGATCCTCTGTCAGCCTGCAGCAAACGTTACAAGGCCCTAAAGACACTCTCTGGCCCTAGTGAGCCTTTTAAGAGACAAAACAAATTTTTACAATACACACACACAACAAAATACAAAGTGAAAATTGATGATGGTGATGAAGATGATAGAATCCAAGGTGACCTTATCTTCACCGGGCCCCAAAAGAAAAGAAATGCAATGTGTGGCCTCTCTAAAGCTATTCCGGAAAGTGAGGGGCACAAGCAGACCCCACTGAGAAGGAGCGCCATGCCCAGGAAGAGCAGGGCTGGAGGCGTGAGGACCACCAGGAGGACTTGAACAGCAGCAGTCTGGCTGCCCATGTGGGCCTCTCTTCTGGGGTCCTCTGGACCTGCAGGAAGTCCTGGGTACCCAGGGACATCTGCCCATAGCCAGCCAACGCCCTGATGACCCTGGGAGTCCCTCCAAATTCCATGTCCACTGGAACCTCAGAGTGAGCTTATTTGGAAATAAGTTCTTTGCCGATGTCATTAGTAAAGGATCTTGAGGCGCAATCATCCTGGTTTTAGGGTGGGCCCTAAATGCAATGATGGTGTCCTTCTGAGAACAGAGGAGGACACAAGACACATAGGGAAGAGGGCCATGTGAGGACAAAGCAGCGATGGGAGTGATGCGGCCAGAAGCCAAGGGATACCAGGAACCAGCACGGTCCAGAAAAGGACAGAAAGATCCTCACCCAGAGCCTTCGGAGGAAGCGTGGTCACACGTCGATTTCAGACTTCTGGTTTCTGGAACTGGGCCTGGGCCAAGTGAATACATTGATGTTCATGTTTTTCCATGTCAAGGATACATGATTTATGGATGATTTTCTAGCCATCAGCCAGTGGGTTGGCCACACCAGTCCTTGCCTCCTGTGCTTACCTAGGGAAAGCGGAGCCCCCACTGATCGGGGTCGGGGGAGATGCAGAAGTAACTTCGCAGAGGACGGATGAGCTCATGCTGGGGACACAAGTTGCTGTGTGGCTTTCCACAGGGGAAGAGTTATGGGCAACTTCAGAGTAGCAACCAGGATTCGGTGAAATACTTAACACAAAGTACTGCTCTATAGTGGCCCGAGAGCCCTGGCCTTGTGGCCAGTACTTCCCATGGAGACCACTGCAGGTGCACTCACTCTTCATTCTTTGGACAAACATTTATGGAGGACCTAAACATGCCTAACACTAGACATTGGGTCCACTGTGGTGAGCAGGCCAGGCTGGCTCACATCCTAGTAGAAGAGACACATATGAAGGAAATGAACAAGGTACCAGGACAGAGACTTACAGGAGACAGTGTGGCTGGAAGGCTTCTCCGAGGAAGGGACTTGGGGACCTGAAGGACAGGAAGGAGCCAGCCATCAAATGAGTTAGGGCAAGACCATTCCTGGCTGAGGCAGCCAAAGAACAGAGTCCTTGAGGTGGGGAAGGGCTTGGCCAGTTCTAGGCATGCGTCCAAGGCCACTTTGGCTGGAAAACAGTAAGGTCTGGAAGGCTGTGGTAAGGAGTAGGAATTTGGCACCATCTCACCTAGGAGAGGTGAGACTGCTAACACAATGGCACATCACCGCCTCCAGGAAGTCTTTCAGGGTTGCCTTTGTGGAGGTAAGCCGCAATACCACAGAAAGCCTGGGCCCACTGTCATGGTCTCAACTGGCCGTCATCATCTGTGACTTTGCCTCTTAAGATTCTTTGTATTGTGAGGGGTGGGTGTCTTCCCAAAGGCCTCTAATTCTCCCACCGCCACTGCTGTAATGACCTCCTAAAGGTCTCTAATACTCAGAATAGCAGAATGGGGTGACATGTGGGTGATTGGTCTGTGATGTCTGTTACACCACTGATCACCAGGATCCGTGTGGCACATCTGGCTAGTCAAGTGGGTGGCCCCTTACCTCCCAGAGCCATGCACAGAAAGCCCTTCCCAAGGAGGCGCAGCCCAGAGCTCTCTGTCAACAAGCATTCTGAAGCTCCCCATGTGGTGATGGTTTAGCAGTGTCTGCCAGGAGCACGGGAGGGGAGGGTGGGGTTAGGTGTGCCACGCATTTGCCCTCCTTCCTAAAAGAACCTCCTTCCCCTCCCCAAAGCCCCATATACTTTCTAGGTCTTAACCCAGTGGCATATACATGATAGATGTTCAAAACATGTGCTGTTTGATCGATAGTGTATTCAGCAGTCATTTCGCAGCCTAGTGACTGCAAGCTCGACTCAGAGAGGGAGTGACAGTGATGGGGTAGAAGCACGTGGCTGCCAGATGGGCGATGGGAAATGTTCTGCACACAGAAGTCAGCCATCCTGCCGATTTGGGAACACGAAGTCACTCGTTCGATGCCTGTCAAGTCCCTATGCTGTGCCTGCCACTGCCCTTGCTGCTAGGGTACCACGAACGTCCCCAGGAAGACACCTTGCTTGTCTCTAATTCCATGAACTTTCTGCAGGAAAACTTTGCTTGCCTTCCCCAGGGGTCAGATCTTCAGAGGGGCGACTCCTGCCCTGGTGTGCCCGGCTCCTGCCCATCCAGCAGAGCAGGAAAAGGTGACTCGGGTTCCATTTGACAAATGGCTCTTCTGAAAGCCGCCCTTAGCAGGCAGGAGAAAAGCCCCCATTTACTGGGGCCTTGTCAGAGTTTCTAGAGCTTAAATTCCCTTCTTGAGAAAGGAAAAATATCTGCGGCCCCACACCCGCAGATGCATAAACGTGGGCGTGATTTATGAGTGCACGTGGCATCCGGCGCTTTCCCCCAGCTACTGTGAAATCGTTCCTCTTCTCTGACTGAGACGTCAACAGTATGGTCACTGTATGTTTTCCCACTTTTTCCAGAGCCAAGAACCAGGAAAAAAAAAAATGAAAAATGAAAGTGTACGGGAAGTCAAGGTCAGGCCATACCCACCACAGTTCAGGGAGCCATAGAGGAGAGCTTTCTTAACGGTCCACTGGGACCCAACTGGGCCTCCCCTGGGACCGCGTGCCCCCCTGCAGAACCTGACGGCTGGAAACACTCACACTATGCCTGTCCCGGCATCTCTCCCTCCGCCGCAGGGGCTGATGCTGCCACAGGACACAGAGCAGCAGGCCCCAGAGGCTTCTCTGCACCTCTGCTGCCTTTCCGAGTAATCAGAGGAGGCCACACCCACTCCAGGACACCCAGATGGGCCTCCTGGGCAATGACACTCCGGGCCCGGGAGTGGGGGGCTGCCTCACACCTGCTGCTATGGGGCAGAGTCTCTCCTGGGTCGGGGCCTCGCTGGCGGATCTGCTGCATGTCGTGTGATGTGCTGCAGCCCTGCGTCCCCGAGAACCTCTTGTGGGCCACCAAGTCCAGACGGCCATTGGCCATGGGGCACCCTGCAGCGCCTCTGGACGTGGAGACCTGTGTTCTCAGCCAATGGTGATTTTGTGTCCGGGGAACACCTGGCCAAGTCTGGGTTCAATTTTGGTTGTCACAGTTTAAGGTTGGGGTGTCACCAGACATCCTACAGTGCACAGGACGGCCCCACAGCAGACCAGCCCCACTGTCAGCAGCACCGAGCCGGGAAAGCCTGGTCTGGAGCTGTTTCTCTCAGGCTCCCTGCTAAGGAACCCGTCACTGCCACGGAGAACCCCTCTCCTCCTGTCTCTCAGGACTCTCCGAGGGTCAAGGATGGATGCCTCCCCATCGAGGGCCAAACAAACTGACAAATCGAGTGGGCAAAGGACTTACTCAAAGGCCAGGAGCAGCTACCCGATGGCTGCTCCGTCGACCTCTCTCTTCTCACTTTCTTCCCTATTCTGTCCTTTGATGAGTGGCCTGTTACACGTTTGGAAATAAAAACAAGTGGGAAAGAGTGCCATAAACATTCATGGAAAAAAGCAGGGCCAACTGGAGGTCCATTGTTGCTGAGAGACAAAAAAGATCAAAGAGGAAGAAAGAAAGGATGGAGGGAGGGGAAGAAGAGAGGGAGAGAAGGAAGGAAAGAAGGAGGAAAAGGAAGAAGTGAAGGAGGGAGAAAGGGAAACAAGGAAGGAAGGAAGAGAGGGAGAGAGGGAGGGAGGG
>NW_026652309.1:2821840-2869625 GCF_009828535.3 Hylobates moloch | reverse complement strand
AGGAAGGAAGGAGGGAGGGAGGGAAAAAGAAATGAAGGAAGGAAGGAGGGAGGGAGAGAGGGAGCACAGAGAGAGGGAAGAAGGAAGGAAGGAAGAAAGAAAAAGAAAGAGAGGAAGGGAGGGAGGAGGGAAGGGAGGGAGAGAGGAGGGAAGGAAGGGAGGGAGGAAGGAAGGGAAAGAAGGAAAGGAGGGAGGGAAGGAAGGAAAACATCGAGGGAAGGGAGGGAGGAAGGAAGGAGGGAGGGAGGGAAGACGAAACAAAGGAAGGAGGGAGGGAAGGAGGGAGGGAGAGAGGGAGCACGGAGAGAGGGAGGGAAGAAGGAAGGAAGGAAAGAAGGAAGGAAGGGAGGGAAGGAGGGAGGGAGGGAGAGAGGGTTCTCACTGGTAAATCTCCCTGGCTGCCCTCTGTGCGTGTGTCATGGAGAGATGTTCTGTAGAAGTTTCAGGAGAAGGGCTTTGGAATCCCTTCATCCCAAGTGGTATCAAGCACGGGTGACCATCAGGATGTAGGGATGAGACCGCCCAGTTGGTGGGAGCTCAGCAGACCAACATTAAAAGGAAAGGCCACCCCAAACCTCCATAGCAGTAGCTGGGAAGGGCTGAATGTCTGTGTCTGGCCTGGAGGAACTGCTCCCTTCAGAAACCATAGCCCTTCAGGGGCCTGAAGCATTTCAGAGTCCCTGAGGGAGCCCCTGAGACGCCCACATGTAGACACTCCAGGAAACAGCAATACCTGACTACACTCAAGAAACCCGAAGTCCTCCCGGCCTGGCAGGCTCTTCACCTCTTGCCCCTGCCACACTCCAGCCTCATGGCTTTCCCTCCCCTCCCTGCTCTTCCCACTCCCTGTGATACTCTTCCCTGCAACAGCTTCGTGGCTTACTACTGGTCTCTGCATCAATGTCACCTCCTCCTGAAAGCCTTCCCTGATCACCGTTCGTGTGTGTCTCCTGTCCGTCATAGGGCAGAGAACTTGTGTCTGGCTGCCAGTGGCATCCCCAGCAGCCAGATCCCTGCCTGGCACATAGTAGCTGCTCTGTCAATATCTGTCTGTGGTTGAGTCCAGCTCCTATTCCTGGCGGCTCTGTGAGGTCCCCAAGGACTTGGTTACAACGTGCTCTCAGCTGAGTGGCCTTAACTGAGATTATCATGGGTGATGCTGGTAGGTTTCCCCCAAATCAACATGATTGAGTGGCCAGGAGGTGGGCACTGAGCCAGATTGACCTGAGTTCCATCTTGGCTCTGCCTCTCCATGACCTCAGGTCACCCGAGCTCTCTGAAACGGCTTCTTTGTCTGTAAAAGAGAGAGCTGAGTGAGACAGCCCATTTTCGGTGCTGAGCACAGAAGAAACTGCGGCATCCCGCCTCCCCACTAGGGGGAGCCCAGTTAGGCGGGTTCTTGAAAAACTGGATGCGTCATCAGCCTCAGCGAAGAGTCTGGGGATGCTTCGTTCCCAGCAGGTCCTTGGGGACCACCAAATTCTTCCACCCTCCATGTGCCTCTCATTTTAAAACACCCCAAAGCTGTGAAAAAGCTGCTCCCTGTGTATGGGAAACTCAATCACAGGACTTGCATGAAACGCATCCCAAAGCAGCCTTGTTTCGCCTTCGGACATGGGTGGCCCCTTCTGCCCGCCCCTTGCCAAGGCTGAAAAGTGCCTGTTGGAGCTTCCTGCATTGAAAACAAAAATCTTCGGTTCCATTGCCGTTGCCATTGGCCCAGCCCTGCTGGTTGAGACCTGGAGGGCTGGACTAAGGACAGCAAGGGGACACCGGGCAGAAAGGGGACACCAGCCAGGCTGAGGCCCGCCTCCAGGGTAAATAGAGATGCTGCCCCATCCACACTCCCGGATGTCCTACGGGCCTTCTGCAACCACCCCTATCCCAGCAGAAATGCCTATCGGTTCTCCATTCTGATCTGCGCCGGCTCAGCCTCCGCGGAGTGAGGGAAATTAGCATGGCCAAGGGGCTGTCTCCTATCACTCCAGATCCATCTGTTGCCTCCGAAGTTTCCCTAGGACGAGGGCCGCTGGCCAAGGCTGACATGTCTGAGAAGAGCAGCCCTCATTTCACACTGAGCTGCACCCTGAGCCTCAGCCCTGCCACCAGCACACCAGCCTCCCTGCTCTAACTTCAAGCCCAAGTGCCCTTGGCAGGGGTGCCATCCTGCCTGCTGTGGCCCTGCACACTGTCCAAACAGCCTGGGCACGCGAGATTGTCTCGCCGGCCAATCACACCAAGTGTGGAGCCCGCGGCCGTTCCCTGCGCACAGTAGTCCCTGCCTCGTGCCCTCTGTAAAGACTGCCTTTATCACTCGGGAGCTTCATTCATTCATTTACTATTCATTTATTCTTTCATTCACTCAGCAAATATTTACAAAGCCCTCACTCTGCGTGAGGATAGCACAGACATGAATTAAGTACACGTGGTTCCATGGTTCTTAGTGGTTCTGACCAGGAGATAAGGAAATCCTTGTTTGCCATCTGTAGAGCTCGCTGTTCTTCCTTGCTTGCCAGGGTGTTCTGGTAACAGCACCCTGATTTTCCTCAGGACAGCACCCAGCTGCTTCAGTCTACAAATCCGGAGGGCCTGGTCCAGCTCTAGCTCTGTCATGAGCAGGTGACCAGGCTAGACCAGATGAGCCTCACACCCCTGGTGATAGCCACTAAGTGGTCACAGGTATGGGCACGTGACTTGCTTCAGGCCATTGAGACTCAGACCTGGGACCCTTACTAGAAGGACTCATGAGTCCAGAAACAGTGGAAGTTGCCTAGGCAACTGGTTCAGGCCAAAGATTGATCTTCCACTAGTCCAAGAAGTCTTCCTGGAGGTGGAACTTCAGGTCTTTAAATTATGGGAGAGAAGAGAGTGAAGCCAGCACTCACGTGTGACCACCATCCACCTACTGACCCATTCATCCAAAGCAGTGAGGGCACATGGCACTGCATGCCGGGTGGGCTGCGTTTTTACCCTGTCATATGCTTCCTGCGTTGGTTCCCTCCAGCCTGTGCACCCCACCCTGCTCCACCCCTGCTTGTGAACTAAATCAAGATCTAAGTGATCGCATCTCCACAGTGAGAAAAGACACCAATTGTCCCAGAGAACCAAATGCAGGAGGTACTGGTCTTTATAGGGGACCTGGGGAAGACACTAACTCTTCTCTAAGGGGTGCTCCGGGCTGCTCTGGCAGTCGAAAGAGCTAGCTGCAAGGCCAAACTATGCTACTGAGCTGCTGTGTGACCTTGGGCAAGTAGCTTCCCTTCTCTGGGCTACATGATCTCTAGGCATCTGTCCAATAAATACAGTATTTCTAAATCAATTAGACAGAAATGCTGAGGCTTGGAACAGGAGCCAGAGAACGTGAGGCTGGCCAGTGACCCCTTGGGAAGGTGGCTGCCATCTGTCCTGTTTTGGGAGCCTCTCCCTCTGCTGGACTCCAAAAGCCCTGCCCTGAAACGGCTGCCCTACCACTCCCAACCCAACTTCCCAATACCATTTCTCTCTTTTCATTTTTCTTCTGTTCCAAGGCAGAACAGGGTAGGAAATTGTGTCAAATAAAGACAGAAGTGCTTGATGTTCCTAATGGCATCCCAAGGAAATGAAATATAAAATCACACGAGTTATTCAGCTTCACATAATGCTTTTATCAGAGGCCTGGACAGAACTCCTTAGCAGGAGAAAGCCTGATTTCCTTGGAAAGATGGAATTCTGGTGACAGCAGCAGGGAGCTGGGCTCTCCTGGCACCGATGCAGGATGGAAAGGTCTGTAAGTCACGCCCAGGCAAGACACAAATCGCCCCCCACCCCAACACACACACACACACACACACACACACACACAGAGCAAGACCACATTTTACCCCCACTTTCCAAAGGCAACGTTGCGTGTGGGCTTTCACTCAGCCAACTTTGAAAGATCCCTTAACTCCAGGATGCTCTTAGAATAAAATCCAAACTCCCTGCTTTGTCTTCCAAGCCCAACAAGGTGGGAGCCAGCCTTGGGTTCCAGCTTACGCTGTGCACTCTCCCTTCTCAAGGGCCTCTGGTCCGCCTGGCTCCTTTCTGTTCCTTGAAGACTCCAGGCTCATGCCACCTAGGAGCGTCGCCCTGAAGTGCCTCTTGTCCAGAGTGCCCCTGCATAGCTGTCCCCTCCTTCCCTTCAGGGCTCAGCTCAAATGCCATGTGTTCTGAGAAGCATCCCTGAACTACCCCTGGTCCAAGCAGGCCACTCTTTTTGGTTTTCTCCTGGCATTTATCACTCTCTGGGATTGCACTGTTTATTCGTTGTTTATTTTCTGATTCCTCCTCCTAGAAAGTGAATGGTGGGGTGGGGGAGAGGAAGACAAGAATTACACTGGTTTTGTTCATCATTGTATCCTCAGAGTCTGCAACAGCGCCTAGCACAAGATGGGTGAATCTGCCAGAGTTCAACTGGAGAAGTGGAAATAGGAGATATATACATATAAATTATTTTACGGGCTTCGTTACGGAGAATTGGCTTATGCATTTGTGGGAACCGGGTAAGCAGTCTTTGTAAGGCTGCGTGTCAGGTCTGATGCTGGTGTCAGGTCCACAGGATAGGCAGTCGAGAGGAAATGCAGATGTCAAGTAGGGAGAGCAAGAACCCACGAGCACAAGCTAGAGCCCCAGGATGGCAGCCTGAAGCCCGTGGCTGTTCTTGTTGCCTCTGACCACAGTGATGAGGCTGTCCTGCAGAAGCCTAGCCCTTCATCCCAGAGCTGAACACATACACGCAGCCGGGAGTCGAAAAGTAGCAAAAAGATGCCGGGGAAGGTTGCGGGTGTTGTGGCAGGCTGCTTCACTCCAGTGAGTCACCTCACTGGAGCAGCAAGATCAGCAGATCAGCAGCAATGCGTGTCAACTGCAAAACACAGCTGCAGCCTCTCTTGCCTTCTGAATCTTGCAAGAATCTTCCAAGAATCTTCCTTGTGGTCCATCTTAACTGCAAACATGCAGGAAAGATAATTCCAGGAAATGCAGTTGAGCCTGGCCAATTTAATAGTCTCTGAAGCCATCATAGGTCCACATCAACGCTAATGGATGAAGAGAGGGAGTGGTTTTAGACTAAAGTGTGAACTCCTTATCTGGCACACCAATCTCAGGGTCCAGCCTCTGCCTGTCCATCAGCCACCTATCCAAAGTCTATCTGCTCTCCAACCCCCGTCAGGGTCTCTAAACAGCTGGGCTCGTTTGGACTGTCCCCTCTGTCCAGAACCCTGTTCCTCGCCCATCTGCCTGGGTAACCCTCAGCACCTTCTAAGACTCAAGCTTTAAGCAATACCTCCTTTTGGAGTCATTTCACATCAAGATTGAGTCACAGCCTCAGCTGTACTCCCCTCTTCATTCTCCTATCTGGAAACAACTGTTATCCACATGTCTCGTGTCTCTTTCCAGAGATGGCCTAGTCATTTACCAACAAAATGTATATTCCTTTTTTTCTCACATGTAAGATAGCATACAATACATTTTTTCTGGATCTTGTGTTTTTTTTCTCTTAACACTATATTTCAAAGATCTTTCCAAATCAAAATATACAGAAATTCTTTATTCTTTTTAAGGTTGCCTGAAGTTTCATGTGGGTGGACCAAATTTGTTTAACTTGTTGCTTTTGCTGGATGTTTAAATTGTTTCTCATTTTTCACTGGGATAAACAACACTGCAGTGAACATCCTTACACGTGCCTAGATCATGCTCCTGCCCCTTCTACACCTGGCCGGCTTCCAGTGCTCTATAGGGTTAACATAAATATCACCTCCTCCATGAAGCCCACCTAAATCTTTCCTAAATTGGGTTGGCTGGTTGCCCCACTTTGCCTCCTAGGCAGCTACTTTCACTGCAACACTTACCATGTGATATTGATGTGTCTGACTTGCCCTGTGACTTGTTCATCTCTGAATGTCCTGCACAATTTCACAGTACCTGACACACAGTAGATACTCAATAAATGTCTGTGAATTCAATACACATCAAATTTAAACCCCTAACTCTTGGGGCCTCCAAATCTTTCTTCGTTCTTTTTTTTTTTTTTTTTTTGAGACAGAGTCTTGTTCTGTCCCCCAGGCTGGAGTGCAGTGGCACCATCTCAGCTCACCGCAAACTCCGCCTCCTGGGTTCAAGCCATTCTCCTTCTTCAGCCTCCTGAATAGCTTGGATAACAGACACCCATCACCACACCAGGCTAATTTTTGTATTTTTAGTAGAGGCGGGGTTTCATCATGTTGGCCAGGCTGGTCTCGAACCTCTGACCTGAGGTGATCCGCCTGCCTCGGCCTCCCAAACTGCTGGGATTACAGGTGTGAGCCACCGTGTGACCCACCACACATATAATTTATGTGTCCACACTTTGCCCAGGCTTGCCCGGATCAGTCAGGCTCTCTCACCTGCCTTATTCTTAGCCCTGCTTCTTCAGCTTTGCTCCTACTGTTCGCTCTTGTTTGGAACACCCTTCCCTTTCTGAAGCCCTTTTCCATCCTTCAAGGCACAGTCTTCCCCTACCTCCTCCATGAAGGATGCTTTCATTGAAATATCATCTCTCCCCTTTCTGAACTGCTGCTGCCTTTATAGTCACTTTGGCATATTTTTTCAAGCTCCATTGCTCACTAATTGTTTCCCATCTGTTGGTTTTGTGTCCCCAGCTAGACTGTGAGTTCTTTGAGAGCAGAACTTCTTTATAAACCCTTGCATCTCCCACAAGGCTGGGCTCATGGTAGCTACTCCATACTTCTGTGTTGGTCAGTCAACTGGCTCTTTCATGGATTGAGCCAGATCCCGGTACCGACTGTTAACAACCTTGTCCTTGGGGCACTACAGAGGTGCCGGAAATCATCGTGCTGGTAACTGTCACAGTAGGAAGCACTCTTAGATGGGGGAGTCCACTGGAGTGCAGCTCCTCTTATCCTCCTACAGCACCCTACCTAGATTGGAGCTTCTGCAAGAATGAACCTCTCAGTCACACCACGTTTTATCACTCTAACGTCTTTATGGACCCCAAAAATATCTATCCTATGGAAGTCCCTCCTTTGGAAGACACAGATAACATGTGTCTTGGGTCCCCAGATTCTGGAATAGCTAGCTCCTCAGGAGAAACAGAGCACCCAGAGAGAATCAAATGAGACTCACCCAGACCCCCTGTCCAGACATATTTCCAGAGATAATGTGACACAGGTCCCACCCAACCAGCCTTAGATTTCCATCAAAAAGACATGAAGGCTGGGCGCGGTGGCTCACGCCTGTAATCCCAGCACTTTGGGAGGCTGAGGTGAGTGGATCACTTGAGGTCAAGGGTTTGGGACCAGCCTGGCCAACATGGTGAAACCTCATTAGCTGGATGTGGTGGCACATGCCTGTAATCCCAGCTACTGGGGAGGCTGAGGCAGGAGAATCACTTGAACCCAGGAGGCGGAGGTTGCAATGAGCCGAGATCGCACCATTGCACTCCAGCCTGGGCAACAAGCGAGACACTGTCTTGAAAAAAAAAAAGGTAGAAGCAAGGAATATGCAGAGAATGTTCTGCAGGGCACAGGATTCAAGGCAGGGGTGGCTGGAAAGACCCTGGACATATCCAGCTTTGAGAACAAAGTTAAAGAGTTAATTTTTTCTAATAGGCAGTAGGAAGACAAAGCAGTTATCTAATCAGGAAAGGAACATGAACAGATTGATATTTTTAGAAAGGTGATGGTTTGGAGAGCATTCCACACCAGGGACCAGCACTGGAGGTGTGACGACCAGCTAGGCAGTCTGTTGTGATTTTCCAGGTAAAAGAGGTGATAAGAGCAGTGAAGATGGAGAGGAGAGCAGACTGTTGATATTTAGGATGCAGAATCTGTCACGCTGTGGTCCTGAGTGGTATATTGGCAGGTGGCGAGGGCAAATGGGAGCAAGGATGGCGAGTGATACCAAAGGCTCTATTTAGGGGTGCCACTGAAACATAAGGAATAGAGGAGAAGGAAGAGCATGCTCAGATGGGCAGCCAGTGGTTCACTGTTGAGTGTGTAAGACACCTAGGCAGCTCCGTGCAGCGGAAAATCCACATGGATGCTCTGAATGAGAGGCAGAGTGTGTGCAGGAGGCCCATGGGTAGGTGAGACCTGCCACTGTGGTTAGGTGAAAGGTAACAGAAAAGCAAGGACTTAATACTGGGGAAAATCGAAATTTGGGGGCTGGGCCTCAGAGGGATTATGAAGGAGGAGAAGCAGGAATGACCAAAGTTCCAGAAGCCAGAGGAGTGGGTTTGAAGGAGAGGCATATAGCAGTGTGCAAAGGGCACAAAGTGGGTTGAAAACAGACCCGAGGTAGAAATCTGTTGCATGCGAGCACCCAACATCGCTTTTCTTGGTTCTAACACACCGATTTCAGAAGAGGCGAGTTTGTAATCCATTGTGTTTGGGTGGATCAGACCCTGGCACTCCCCGCTGAGTTCAGAAGTGGTCGCGTGATCCTGGTCTGACCCATCTGATGATCACTACTTTCTGGCTAAGTTTAGAATTTCGGGATACTAGCTCACATCTGCAATTCTAGCACTTTGGAAGGCC
Organism: Hylobates moloch; assembly: GCF_009828535.3. NCBI lineage: Eukaryota > Metazoa > Chordata > Mammalia > Primates > Hylobatidae > Hylobates > Hylobates moloch. The sequence goes on along the minus strand of NW_026652309.1, from coordinate 2,861,073 downwards.
CAAGGCAGGTGGATAGTTTGAGCCCAGGAGTTCGAGACCAGCCTCACAACATGGTGAAACCCCATCTCTACAAAAAGTATAAAAAATTATGGCTGAGTGTGGTAGCTCATGCCTGTAATCCCAGCACTTTGGGAGGCCAAGGGGGGTGGATTCTTTAAGCCCAGGAATTCAAGACCAGCCTGGACCCCATCTCTACTAAAAATATAAAACTTAGCAGGGTATAGTGGCACATGTCCATGGTCTCAGCTACTTGGGAGGCTGAAGTGGGAGAATCATTTGAGGTTGCCGTGAGCTATGATAGCGCCACAGTACTCTAGCCTGGGTGACAGAGTGAGACCCTGTATCAAAAAAAAAAAAAGTATAAAAATTAGCCAGGCATGGTGGTACATGCCTGTAGTACCAACTACTTGGGAGGCTAAGGTGGGAGAATCACCTGAGCCTGGGATGTTGAGGCTTCAGCAAGCTGTGATTTTGTCACCACATTCTAGCTTGGGAGACAGAGTAAGACCCTGGCTCAAAAAAAAAAAAAAAAAAAAAGAATTCAGGGATAAGGCTATAACTCATGACAGGCCAATGAGAGTCCATTCCAGGACTTTTGAAACCACTAGAAAAGAGAAATTTCAACCTATTGGGGTTGCTGTCCTGTGAGATAACAGGGCAGAGCTTCCAGAGAGTAATCTGCCACCTCCTGGGGTTCACTGGCTTGAGAACAGAACCAGCACAGGGGAAGGAAGAGCTGAGAGATAGAAACTCCTTGTTGATATTTTTCCCCCTCTGGACCCAGCTACGCATAGATGTTTGGGCCAACACATTTGCTTTGAAGCTTACGTCCATTTGATTTGGGTTCTGTCCCTTGCGACCAAAGGAGTCTTGAGCCATGCATGGCCACGTAGCTAATAAGGGGCCGCTGGTTGCACAGGCAGCATCTGGAGAAGGCTGGAGTCCAGCCCTGCACTTGCACATCACACAAATTACCACGAGCAGGTCAGTGGTCCTGCCCATGGGAACAAAAACTAGAAACGAGCGAGTTGGCTATGTTTCAATACCTGCTAGCGGAAAACACAATGATTTCCTTTATGTTTTTCGGGGGTTGAGTCATCCAGGTCAGTTCTGGCTTGGCACATTAACTTATCGTTCCTGCCAAGGGAGATGGTTAAGACGGGAGGGTTGATTTATTTGAGTACACATGTGTCAACATCATCCTGGAAAAAAAAGAAGTAAAATGTAGATATGCTTTGCTGGCATGTGTTGTGACCCAAGAGGCCTCTTCTTGGCCTCAAAGACCAAAAGCCACGATGTTAGACATTGTTTCAGTCTCGAACTTGACCAAGCATGGGCAGGCACCTGGTATGATGGTGACATAGAGGCCCTGGGAGAGGAGAGTCTTCTCCCCACACGGTGGACAGGGTAGAAGGATTACTTTCTGTTGAGTAGTCTGAGACAAGAGTGGTGAGAAGGAGCCAGTTATTTGAAGAACCTAGGAAGGAGAGCGTAGCAGGTGCTAAGGAGGTGTGCGGAATGGTGGGAAGGCTAGTGTGGCTGAAAAGGGGTGAGTGAGGGGGACAGGGAACTGCCCTAATCTCTCCACCCATTTTGAGTCTTGACTGTCTGGTATTCTCTAGCACTTAATATAGTTAATCTCACCTTTTGTGCATTAATCCATCCATTCATCCATTCCGCAAATATTTATCACACCTGACAGTGTAGGGGGTGCTAAGTCTTGAATGAGGGGTTCACCAAGCAGAAGGGGCAAGACACATCCCCCGCCACTACCCCCACCAGGCATAGAAAGGCCTGTGAGCCAAGTCCCGGAAAGAAAAAAGCTCGCCATTTGGGTGGGGCCTGTTGGGCAGGGCTTTGAATGCCCAGGGGGCACTCCACCATGTGGAAAGCGTAGAAAACCTAAATGCAGAACTCCAGGAAATACTGATCTATGGGAAAAAAATTGTAATGAAATCCATGATTCTGGAATAAATCAGATCTAGTCTTATACTGTATTCTAATACAGCCAAGTGGTGGCACGGACTGAAGGTTTAAGAGAAAGTGAGAAGAGAAACACTTAAGATGGAGACTATTCCATTAATTAGCTTCATTTTTTTTTTTTTTTCTGACAACCAAGAAAAGTCCATCATTAGTTAATATTAGTGATGCCCAGCTTGGTTCAACTTAGAGCACCTGTTTTCTGCTGAGCGTCATTTGAGATCAGCTGGCATGGGCCAGAGGCAGCTGTTTCAGGGCCTCAATCAGGCAGTGACATGATCAGATTTGTGCATTGGAAAGGTCACTGTGGCTGCAGGATGAGGAGGGAAGAGACGGGTGGTTGTTAGCAGGCTGCTGGGAAAATGTACATGATGAGAACCAGAATTTGGGTAGAGACAGTGGAGATGCAAATTCCCTGAAGGCAAGAGTTTTGCTGTTTCATTCTTTTAGCAGTGCCTGGCAAGAGATAGGCACAGCCACTGGTAGATTTTTAGAAATGCCTACTGTATTGAAGTGTCTGGTATTAAAAGCTACGGGACTCCAGACAAAACAAAAGTGTTGCCTCTCTCCGGAGTCTCCCTTGTTGGGAGAGGCATCATAGCTGAAGACAGACCCAGGCAGGGAGTTTTCTGTTGTTGGAAATCCTCAAGGTTTTGAGGAACTATTTGGGGACACAGAACACACAACTCCTGTTACCCGAACCTGGCCCGAATCTGTCTGTTATGTCAGATCTGGGCAGACAAGACATGTGTTAGGCCTGGGGGCTTTTGCTGCTTGATAAGCAAACAACCATCTGTCTTTCTACAGGTGGGAGAAAGGCCAACGTTAAAAGGTGTCTTTGAGACTGCTTAGCCCCCTCTTCCACATAAGAGTGCATTGCAGACACATCTGGATTCCCAAGGTCCAGAACAAGAAGCTCGGAAATGTGCTTAGATTTCCAAGTGTTCAGTTCTCAATACCATGCCATTCTCTTTGGAGTTTATGATGCCTTCCAGGGACAGCAGAGCCCACGTGAGCTTTCCAACAGTAAGACTACTGCTGTCATAAATCACATGGCCCATTTGTGGAGCACTTACTCTATGCTGAGGTTGTATAAGGGCTTCATGAGCCCTATCTCATTTAAATTGTTTTCACCAAAGGGTGTGTGTCCCACTGCTGACCTGTTGTGCTAACCATCCCCTCTCAGTACTTGAAAACCTGCCCCTGTCCAAGCCATGGCCTGGCTTCACTGGGTCTTCCTCCTGCACTGAATGAGATGACAAGAAAACAATGAAACACTTGTCCCCAGAAGTGACTTATTGGATTCGTTGGCAGAATGTTAGAAAGTGGGTATGAAGCCCGAGAAACAGGACACGGAGCCTCACCAAGCCCGAGGAGTGTTACCGAATCCTAGCCCAGGCCAAGAATGAGTCACAATGAAAGCTTTTAAAATGTAAAACCATCAACCTAGATTTCAATTCCAAGGAAACACATACTTGGCCATGGGGGAATGCTTTTTAAAAAAAAACAAAAAATCAAGCTTAAGTCACTTGACAGGAAAATAAAACAGCCAAGGAACATTCAAATGTAATGATTTACATCCTTCCCCAACTCCCTGCTAGTGTGGGTCAGGGCGAACATGGACCATGGACGTGACTGGAGCCAGGGGTGCATGCCCTCTCTGGGCTCCCTCTTCGTTAATACTATTTCAGGCACACAATCCCATACCTAAACCACAGCACGGTGCTGCCTTTGGGGCCTGGTCAGAGCTGCACGGTGCTACCTTTGGGGCCTGGTTAAAGCTGCACGGTGCTGCCTTTGGGGCCTGGTCAGAGCTGCACGGTGCTGCCTTTGGGCTGCTATGCCAATTTCTTGGATTTTCATGACCTCCCCGCTGTTAGGCTCTTGGGTTGCTTGGGGTGGCTGTTTTGGGAATACCAGTGTTTTTCTTCCATTATTTGTGTGCAAGCAGTGTTCATTTCGCTCAAAGAAATGGAAGCTTGATTGATCTCCTAAATGTAAGAATGAGATTGTCCTGTAATAAATATTTAAGACTGACCAGGAAAGGCGACCACCATCTGCTGAAACACAAGACCAGGAATTACTTTGCTAAGCTTCCTGAACGGAGGGAATGAATGAATAACCATCCTATATAATATTTGCTCAGCACCTGGTAGTTTACAAAGAGTTTCCACTTATCTTATTTGATCTTCACAATAACCCCAGAGAAGTAGACAGGGCACGGATTACGAGGATTACGAAAAACCCACATTTTTTTCTTTCTTTCTTAGCAGATAAGGGCTCTAAAGGCTTAAAGTCACTCGAGGGAGGTCAGAGAGTTTGGGGACTAAATCTCGAGTCTCTCATTAATTCATGCACGTATTTAAAAAATATTTATCCGGAGCCTGTTCCAAGCCAGATGAGATGGCAGTGGGTACAAAGATGAATAAAACACTGTCCCTGCGTAGGAAGAAGATCACGTTCTAGCCTGGGGAAGAGCGCCAGGAAAAGTAAACAAGTCCCCCCGCCCCCGCCCCCCGCTTTGTGAGGTGATGAGTGCTGGGGAGATAGAGAGTGGGGACCATATTTCTAATCTGATTCTCCTACCGACGACCAGCTCAGTTGTTATTTACAAATATCTATCCCCTAAAGGGGGGAGCGGGGTTGGGGGGGGGGGCTTGGCCGTGCTACTGGGGTCAGAGCTCGCAGGGGGGTTCTGCCGCGGTGTGGGGACAGAACTCTCCCTTATTGGGCAAATATTTCCCGGGGGGCTGCGCTAAGCACACGGGCTCCCCGAATCTCCCTCCCCAGGGCCTCTGTCTTTGGATGGCCTGTCAGCAAGTCCCTGCAGCCCCCAGCCCGGCCCGCGCAGCGACCCGGTCCCCTGTCGCCCGAATCTTCCACCGCTGCGAAGCGTCCCCGGGCGAGCGCCCTGCCCTCCGCGCAACGCGGAAGCCAGAGCCGGTTCTCACAGTGAACTCGTCCAGCCCTGCTCGCGGCTCTCTCGATTTTCTGTGGGTTTCGTTGTATGCATTTTGTTGTTTGCCTCAATGGATATGTTTCACATTAATTTTTAGTTGCACAACGAACGCGCGGGAACATTCTCCGTGAGAGAAAAAGCACGGGGGTGGGCGGTTACCGGCGCTTCCCCCGGTCGCCTGGGGGTCCCGCACGCGCCCCGCGGGTGCCGCTGTCTGGCTGGGGTCCCTGGGTGAGCCGCGGGCACCGGCTTCGCGTCTCCCTGGGCGCGACTCCGCTTTGCAAGCGCTCAGCACACGGGAAACCCTCGGAAAACACACACGTGTGTAAAGTTTCTTCCACGCAGAAACAAAGGACGCGTGGGGGGCTCTTCTGGGGCCTCGTTCCTTTGTTGGAACCCCGCACCGGAGCCCGGCCCGCAGCCTCGCCCGGCAAGGGGAAGCCGGCCCTGCACAGGCCCGGGGCCCGGAAGGCGCGGCCGCACAGCTCTGCGCCCTCGACCCGCTCCGGCCGCGAGCGGGGCCAGGCCCTTGGCCTCAAGCCTCCCGGGCGGCTCCGGGCCGGACCCGGGTCTCCGTCGCGGGGCGCCAGCCTGTTTCTGGGTGCCGTGCTCGGGCCCGGGCGGCCCCTGCCCTACGCGGCCCCGCGGAGCCCCTGCACGAACCCCGCCGACCTGGCCCGGGGCGGCAAGTCGGGGTGCTTAGGGCGCCCCGGGCCCGGCCAACCGTGGGAAACCCGTCCCGGGGCGCGGGGGGCGCAGGGCCAGGGCCCAGGCAGGGAACAGAGATTTTTTTCGCGGGGAGGGGGGTGGGAGGTGTCAAAGTTTTCGGGTAACTTTTCCACTTGAGATTCCACGACCCTGCAGTGCCCCCTACAGAAAGCGGCAGCTGGGGAGGGCGGGCGCCCCCGACGACCCCCGACTGCCGGCTGCGGCGCGGCCAGGCTGCCTGGAGTTCTTGCTTTTTTTTTTTTTTTTTTTCCTTTTATTTCCTCCTGGTTGTCAGATACATCTTTTTTCAGAGTGGGAAAAAAGAAAAAAAAAAAAAAAAGCGAGCGCCGCCGCCTGCAGTAGAGCGTGCTCGGCCTGCAGAGGCAGTCGTCTCCAACTTTTCCTCTCCCGCTCCAACTCCCCGCGCCCAAAACTTCGGTTCTTGGGGAGCCCAAATTTGCCTGCCGCGCAACTTCTACTCTAATGCAGGGACCAAGGGCCCTGGCAGCGGTTTGCAGCCTGGGGGCCACGCTCCCCAGGCTCAGGCCTGCTCGCTGACCTGCTCCTAGTGCCTGGACCCAGTTGGGGAAGGCGAAACAGGGCGCCCGAGGAGCACCCCGGGAGAGGGCGGGGCACTCCCGTGCCCCGGGGCAGGAGTGCAAGGAGCTCCCGCGCCCGGAACGTTGCGAGCAAGGCTTGCGAGCGTCGCAGGGGGGCACTCGCGAGGGACGGACAGGAAGAGGGCCAGGGGGGACGCCAGAACCCGGGACCACAGCACGGAAACGGCCCGGGGCTGAGCTGCAGTCAGATCCGGGGATGGAGGGAGCCGGAGAAGAGGAGTGAGAAGGCCGGGGAGGCAGGCCCTGCTGTCTTCTTGCAGGCCGGCAGCCTGCTGGCAGTGGAGGACCAGGCCGTCCAGGAAAGGAAGGGGTCAGGAGGTCGGGCAGAGCCTCAGCAGGCTCAGACAAGTCCCCAGAAGGGAGCTGCAGGCGCCCTCGAGTCCAGGCCCCAAGCCTGTCTCCGGTTGTCCAAAGAGGGCCTAGGCCAGGCCTCTGGTGCGGAAACTGAGTCACAGCCAGACCTCAGGGCACGGCCTAGACGCTTACGAGCCAAAGTTAGGGGTAGAGAGCAAAGACCTTCGGGGGGTCTCAGGGAGTAGGGGGCTTCAGGCCCTCCCAGTCTAGAGCCGGATTGGAGAGTTAGACGCTTGTAGATCCAAGGTTGGATTGGGGTGGGGTCTCTGGGTCGTTGGATCGCTACGCAAGGATTGGGGGGATTCAAGTGCTTAGAGATCGAAGTCTGTCCTGGGTAGGGGGAGTCAGACAATTGGAAAGCCTAGGCAGTTATTTGGGGAGGGGTCTCTGCGCTTTGGCGAAGCGCACAGCTGCATCTTTTTGGCTTGAGGCCTGAGGCCTTGTCGAGAAGCTTCCGTGAAAGGGTGGGCCAGCCGGGCCAGGAGAAAGAAAGTGAATAAATCAGGAATATAAGTGGGCGGGGGGCCCCTGAGAGGGGGGTCGCAAAGGGTGAGACATGGCCACCAGGCGTTTAACCGACGCTTTCTTGTTGTTGCGGAATAATTCCATCCAAAACCGGCAGCTGTTAGCCGAGCAAGTGAGTAGTCACACCACCTCCAGCCCTCTGCATTCACGTAGCATTGCTGCGGTGAGTCTCCTGGCGGCCTCTCCGACACACGGACCGTGTGCACTGCGGCTCTGCCTGTTTGTCTGTCTCTGTCTGTCTCTCTGTTTAAAAAAAGAAGATAAGAATAATAAGACTAAGAATAATAAGATCTCTTGGCTAGAGTCAGGGGGCATCTGTAACCCCGGATGGGGAAAAAGCGGTGCTGTGAGGCCGCAGCTCCACCTCTGCCTCGTCTTCTCCTCACTTCCGCAGCACCCCCCCCCCCCCGCACCCCCCGCCTTGGCGTCACTGCGCTACAGGCCGCCTGTAATTTACATATGTTTTAACGCTAACATTGGGAAGCATTGGGCCTTTCTGAAGCCTTTTTGTTTCGTTTGTTTGAAGCTCCCCTCCCCCCAGTAATGAGCCTCAGTTTGGTCCTAATGGCTGGGTCGCGGGATCGTAGACCCAAATCCTTGCAAATGAACGACTCCCTCCCCTCAAAGAGGAGGGAGTTGTGTTGTTGTTTTGTTTTGTTTTGTTTTTCCGCCCGTTTTCTTTTAACGGCCCCGCAGCCCTCTGTGTGGCCTTGTTCCCTATGAATAATTGCCTCACTGTTCTTCCTGGGAGCTTGCGTTTGTGAGACTCAAGGTGCTAGCCTCTTCACTTTCCATTTCCCAGACGGGAAATTAAGCTTTCCTCTCCATTCGAACTTTTAAAAAAAGCCGAGGAGGTTTATGTGAAAATTAACCCCGTAAATTAGCACTTTTTTAAAAATTAGCCAGAACCTTTAGTTAGCCTAGCAGTAGCGTTTTTTAAGGGTGGTCCTGGAAAAATTACTGTTTGGGGTTTGTTTTTAATGGGGGCTACTTTTCCCTTTCTGAGCCTCAGTTTACTGCTCTGTTAAATAAGGGGCGGGTCTGGATGATCTATACCAGACAGTGATCGTTAGCTCTGTAATGTCTTCCATTGAAAAGTGAAGTTATGAAACTGGCTGTAGTTCAGGCTACCTGCTGTAGGCAGGCTAGGTTGGAATAGAAGCAGCGTTGGAACAGGCGGGGAATAGCCATCCCAGGACCACATTCTTGGGTATTATGCTTGATATTAGGCAATTTTGGAACATTTATTTCACCTCTTAGGGACTTTATTGCCAGTTTATTTTTTTCTTTATGACTTTATCTAAATGCTTCAGGAAAATTTTGCCATATGTCATGATTATCATGTCTACAAAGACAGTTTCTCCTTTTTGTAAGTCACAGGTGGAGAATGCCTTTGGCCATATAACTGATTGAAAAGTCATTTTAAGCCATGTGAGCGGTTTCAGGAATAAAAGCATGTAAACTCAGGTCAAAAAGCCTAGAAATAGGGACAGAGTGTGTTTGAGGTTTCAATTAAGAAGTTGAAGGGGTTTTTTTACATTTATAAATTGAAAGGAATTACATTATATTGAAATAAATGTAAAGATGTCTGGTAGCATAGAAATGGACTAATTTTAGCGCTAATTTTGAAGAAGAAATAAGCCAAGAAATCGAGTAGAAATTGGATGAATACAATTCCTTAATGGAACTTTAGTAATGTTAAATAAGAACCACATGTTCCTTAAATGACTTGATTTTGTGCTGCCTCAAAAACTACTGAAACTCATATAAAGATTTCTAAGGTATCAGTTTTAATTGATTGAAAAACATATTGTTTATTTTTCAATTTTTAATCTTTAAGGTTCAAAATACCCTGAACCTTTGGGTAACATGAGGGTTTTTTTTTTTTTTTTTTTTTTCCCTATTAAGTCAGACAGTTTAAAAACCTAGTATCTGAGACGGAAAGCTTTTTAAAAGTGCATCTCTGAATCAAACCGCTTTAGAAAATTATTTTCTAATTTAGGCAATTTTAAAAAATAAGCTAAGCAAAATAATTAAAAATGGATAGCTAAAGTATACAGTTTGGAAAAATAGATATGTCAGGGTATATACAGATACATTTAGCTAACTCACAGTTTTTTAAAAATAGATTTCTAAACCCAAACCCAACTAAAAATACATTTATAAGAACGTTAAAAAATGTTTTCTAAATGTCATACCATTGAAAATGTTAATATTTATATTAGTCTGACCATTTAAAATCTTTCTCAGATCATTGAAAGCAGTCGTATCATTTAAAATATCCTTATAGTCAATTCATACTATCTAAAAAATAGGTGTTGCAGTCTAACAAACATAGTTTGCCTGAATTAAAATTTAAAAAGAAAACACAGATTTATATATTTTAATTGTGTTAAAAATGGCATGTCATAAATTTCTGAAGTATTTAGGGTTGAAGTGTTACAGCTTCACTTTGCTTACAGGTGATTCTTACAAAATCTATTTCTGCACACAGTACGGCGAAATGCTAACGAGACTAAATAGAGGTTATGATTTTTTCAACTTTTCTGGAAGTTGGAAAAGCTTTATAAACATTTTGAAGCAAAAGCCATGTTTAACACAATTTGTAAAAACTATTGAGTAACTCTTAGCAATGCTTTTCACTGCATATCTAGCTCATAAAAAATTTAAAGCCTTGTTTCTGACTTGTAAATTTCAAAGTCATGTAGCAAACCAAACAATACCGTATCTGTCAAATTTTGAATATGGACTAGGTATTAGGTGACATTAAGGAATTAATTATAATACATTACATTTGCTAATATTATTAGAGATGCCTACTGAAATGTTTAGTGGTGAAACGTCAAGGTGTCTTACCTAAGTCCTTAAACCCCTCCAAAAGTAGAGAAAGCAAATAAGGCAAATTGTTACTCATTGTTGAGTCTAGTGATGAGTATGTGGGGGACATTTTACCATTTTGTAGGCTTTTCTGCATGTTTGAAAATTTTTAAATAGAAACTTAAAATAAGTATATTTGTTATAGTAAAGTAAAACAGTTAAAAAGAGTCAATTTGTAAATACATATCTAACACTCAGGCAATTTGAAAGGAAGAAACTAAACCTGAGTTTAACTTAATTTAAAAAATAATAACCTGGAATTTTAAGTTTCTAATTAGAAGAAAAAGCTGTAGACGTTGATCTTGATGCATTTGATACCAACTAAAAATACACCTAAAATAACAGACTTTTAAAAAAAATTGTAATCCTGAATTTTAACATCTTTATTTCAGGAAAAAGCTGCAGAAATTAATTGCAGAGTAGTGTGTATCTTACACCTCAAAGCAAAGCACACCTAAAGCCATGTCATTCAAAAAACTTAAACATTCATTTTTTGCATCGTACTTTGAGGGAAAAAACTAGAATTTGGTTGTTGTAGTGGGGTTATTGTGTGTACCTGTGCATGCATACAGGATTTTGCAGCATTCAGGCAAGTATGTCAAATAAACAGGAATTTAAGGAAGATACGCAGTGACCAGATAAACACAAAGCCTCAAGGGCCAGAAGCGACCTAAAGGTCATTTGGCCCAATGTCCCCATTTGTGATAACCCCTTATGCCTGTCTTATTTGGCTATGTTCTATGACAATGATGGAAAATGCCAGCAGCTCCATGATTTTTACCACTAAAAAGTCTTTGCCTGTTAATCCCAACTATTTGTGTCCTGGGGTCCTGCTTTTAGTTTGGTTCCTTCGGGTCTTCCTTCTGTCTGGTAACCCTGCAGCCTTGTTACCCAGAGTTTTTTCCAGGCTTAGCAGTCCTGGCTCAGAGTGGTTACGCTTTTTTCCTATAAATGATGTTTAGTTTTTCTGTATCCTTTTTAAATTTCAGCACCCAGAACTGAGCAAAATTCTACTTTTTTGTGTTCTTAGTTGTAGTCATGTTAGTAAAACTAATTGTTAAAAGCAGACAGGTTTGACTTTATACACTCCTAACAAAATGCGGTTGTATTTCCCATGCATTTTGCTCTGGCCTCAGTTTTGAGTGCCCCATCACGTTCACGCCTCAGGGCAGCATGAAATAAAGGAAAGAGCACTGAGAATTGAATCTGAGAATTGACGCCTAAGTCCTGTTCTGCTGCAGGCTCAGAGTGTGTCCTTAGGCAAGACTTTAATCTTTTTGGACATTTTTTGCCTCATTTGTAAACTGAGGGGTTTGAGTTAGGTGATTTCCAGCAGCCCTATTGATTCAACAGTATTTTCTCAAGTTCTGTTTTAATACATTGTTTCTCCTGACTTTAGCTTTAATTTGAAAAGGAGAAATTCATAGTCAACAGTGTTGTAGCTGTCAGTCCAAGGTTACTGACAGAAATCCTTAGAAGTAGCCCCAGGACTGTGCAAAAGTAACTTTCACATTATTATGCCAGCCAAGTGCAGGTTTTAAGGCAGCAACTCATTCAAGCAGGTTGGCTTTAGGAAACTGAAATGGATTTATGAAGCTAAACAATTATTCAAAATAAATTGTAAAGTCATAAAGAAACGAATGAAAGGTAGATACTGAGATGCTCTTCTGATCTGATGGAATTCTGTATGGATTTGTGTGGTTTCCTTCGATCTCCGGGAATGGATCTAATATAGGGATTGGAGCTACTTTGTTAGTGTTTACTGCCTAATCTATACTCTGCTTTAAAATAATGCGTAATCTATAATTGGGAGGTAGAGTTAATTGGTCTTAGATGAGTTTGAAACGTAAGCACATTATTTTTAATAAAATGTGTGCTTTAGGAAAAAAAGGAAATTAAGGATTAACTGTGGTTATAAGAAACCTGAGGTCCTTATTCAGGCTTGACTACAATATTCGCTAAGATTTATGGAGAGTTTCCTTTGTACCTGGTTCTGGGCTAAGCCCTTTCCGTGTGTGAGCTCAGCTCATCTTCACAGTGCTCTATCAAATAAGTACTATTGTTTTTCTCAGACACAGATAAGGAAACAGATTTTAGAGGAGGTAGGAAACTGGCCCAGTGTCACCCACCTGATGGGTTGGGGGCTGTGATTCAACTCTGGCAAACCTGGCTTCAGAGCCCCGTGCTCACCTCCTGGGCCACTCTGGCGTTGGCTGCATTTTCAGAACTTGTGCTGCAGATCCTGGAAAATGGAAGGACCTATTGTTTTAATACAATTTTTTTTCTTGCAATAGGTTAGCGTCTTTCTTTATCTCACTTTACAGACCTTACATAGTCAATTTTAACTTGCAGATTGAAGATTCTAAGTTTTAGTACAAGCTGAGTCTGTTGGAAAATTAGTTCTCTGTCTTTAGAATCCAAGTATGAAATCATTATATATTTCTCTTTAGATCTACTTGCTTTTCTGCTTTTAAAGATTCCATGGGAGCAGTGAGGCTTACTTTGAGAATAAGGGTACTTTGTTGGATAAAAGTGAAGCAAACTTTTATTTTGGCAGTAACGGAAATAAAGTAAATATCACTATAGCATAGACCTGTGTTTCCAACTCATTTTGCTCAACTTTTCCAGACTTCCTGAGTAAACACAGATGGGTTTCCACTTACTTTTCAGTTTTATGTAGAAAGTTCTTTAGACTATAAATTCCACATGCTACTTGGAGTTTTCAATGTTTGGTTGATTGCATGCCATTGGCAGGTCGAAAACCTAGATTTAGACATTATAAAGATTTAGAAGGTGATGATGTGTAGTAACGTGTTTTCATTTGGCTTTATTTTGGTCTTTCTTGATGGTAATTCTAAATGTTTTAATTCAGGTCTTGACTAAATTTCCTGGTAATTTGGTGGCAGGCAGAGGTTTGAAAGCCTTCTATTTTTAAGTAGCAGAATAGTGGGGAGGGTCTTTGAAAAGGTGACCTTAATGTAATATTCCTGATGTGGTGGTAGCTGCCTATCACAAGTAATTCCCTGAATTGTTAATAAAATTAGAGAGGCTGGAGGGTGGGGTGGAAAGAGACCTGAACACCTGGGTCTGTCCCCAGTCTGACCATTAACAAGCTCTGTGGCTTCGAGCAATGCATTTATACATTTTGAAGCTTAGTTTTCTTATCTGTAAGAAAAGAGTTATTTCTAGCCCTAGAATCCCATGATTCTGATTTCACCTCTTATCAACTAATAATTGTAGAAATCAGAAGATCAGGGTATGTGTGCTCGGTTAATAATCCAAGAGCACAGGCACATGTGCAGCAGAGATTTTAACCGAGGTTTGCAATAGTACATTGTTCAAAGATTAAATGCCAGGGAGCCGCTGCAGAATAGGAAGACTGAGATACTCAAGTTAGGGATTTTGTCTTGCATCATGTTTTATTAATAAAAGATTTTAATGTTCTCTTAATGTTAAGCTTTTAAAAACTAAAAACATTTTTCTTTGTAAAGTAAAAGGTAATTAAATCAGCTTTCCATTTGATTTATTAATATCGTCTAGTACTACTATTATGGCAGGGTGTGTATAGAGTTCTTTTTTGCTCTCATAGAAAATTGTGGAAGGAATGAAGAGGATTTGCAGCTTTTCATAATGTCATCTAATTGAATTTTTACATGGAGTAAAGTTTGATTACATTTTTATTGCTATCATTGTTTAATAATATTTTGACCCTGATAGAGCAGCTTCATTTGCACTATTTTTAAATAAGGAAGTTATGTTCTATTTTCTAAATTTACTGCTAAACATAAAAAGCACAATTGATTATTGAATTTCACCACTGATTATTTCAGTGATCAATACTGTACAAAAAAAAGACCTAGTTGTTTAGATTATCTGTCATTAGTAAATGTCGGTCCAGAAGCTAGAGTTCTATGTTGATCTAAAAAAGAACGTTTAGTTTTCAATTGAAACTTAACCCTCTGGTGTCATGCTTCTCCCTTCCCCCTCCCCCTAAAAGAAAAAATTTATTCTTACCTTTTGTTTTGTCTCGTTTGCTTGCTTTTATAAGAGCTTTATGAATAACTGTACGCTTTCTAGCTAATAATAATACATACCAAGAGATGGTAAGAGTTTTTCTTTTATTTTGCCACCTGTGTCTCTCTCCGGGAAAGAGTGGTTTCTCAGCTCTCTTACTACCAGGGATGAAGCCGTGTCTGCGGGATGTAATTTGCAGAGACCTTACATATGTGGTCACTCACATGTTATCTGAATACAGCTACAGACAATTTTTGTGGGTCATTCATTTTTTAATTTTGTTGCATTTGCAGGTCTGATTTACATACATACAATTTTAACATGATAAAATTACATTTTAGCTCTGCTCTCTTATTTTATTTTCCTAAGGGAAATTAGAATGTGGTATTGTATGTGATATTTGGTGTTTATGAAACAGATTAACAGCATATTTTAGTGAAACCAAAGCAAGTATGTTTTATCTGTTTCCAGTGTATTTTAATATTTACAGTCCTTTTTTGCTTGTTTCCTAGCTCATTTTCAGAACAACCACAGTAAATAAAAGTTAAAGCACATATTGATGTAGCTTCTTTCTAAAAAGGAAGAATCAAAAGGAGATTTTAAAATGCCTTGCTCAGTGGATCTTTATATTTAGTCAGCTTAAAATCTCAGTGTTTTCTCAACTGACCATGCCTTGTCTGTCTGTCTGTCCCATGCTGCTTTCTTTTTGCTTTCCCTAACTGGATGGGACTGATGGGAACAACATGTCTCTTCAGGAGCTGGATGAGGTATTGTGTTTTGAATATTTTTATATGCTGGGTAATTTGAGTTTATAAAATATCTGCTTTTCCTGAAGTCTTTGCTCATATAGAAAATGCTAGCAGCTTATAAATATTTAGCATTTGTTTTGATTATAATATTTTTTAACAGTTTAATATGTAGAATTTAATATATTTTCACACCATGTGAACTGATGATTTGAAAAAGGCTTTGGGAAGATTGTTTACTAGTCTTGGGAAAGGGTCTTAACTTTGGAAGCAGTAAAGGTTGAACACTTTCTTCAAGGAAGCCAGAATGTTTTGGGAATTAATGTCTGTAGCTTCCTGATTTCTGAGAGGTGAGTCGTGCACTTCCTCAGGTAGACAGTATAGAAGGCCAGCATGTCTGTGAAGGCCCTCAATGAGAAGGACTGTAGCTACGGCAACTGTGGGAGGGTCTTCCTTGTCACTCCTGTCTGGAATGAGATGACACCCAGTGGATGCACCTGGACCTATTGTCACCTGGGCCCAGTTCTGCATCTCCTAGCCGGGGGTGCCTTTGGCCTTTTTATTAGCTAGTAGCATCATGCCCAGAGTTGGAGAGAGTGTATATTCAAAGCACTTTATTTTAGTAGCCCTAGTAAAAGGGTTGAGAAAAAATGAGATTAAAACTGATGTTAATGTTTGTGTCTATTGTCTGTTTCAGCATTGAAGGGGTAAGAATATTTTTCTGGAGTATAGACCTTTTAAATAGAGTGATGGAGAGGTGAGGGTTGTTCTTGTTTGTTTTCATTTAGAAGTATGAATAGTAAAGTAGGATTAGGAGGATCACTGTCCTTAAAACCAGTGGGGTCCTAACTAGTAGATTCAGATCTACCTATATATTCTAAAAAACTAGTTGATAATGACAACAGACTGAGCACAGCCTAAATAGCCTTCATTGGGAACTGGTTAAATAAATTGTATAGCATCTCTGACCCTCTGTAACAGGTAAATAGTGAGGCCCATCCATGAGAGCTGCAGTGGAATGAGCCCCAGACACTTGGCGGAGTGGAAAGACCCAGATGCAGAGTAGCATGGATAATATGATTCCTGCTCCTTTTTGGTTTTTTTTGTGGTTGTTGTTGTTTTGTTTTGTTTTTTTTTTTTTTTCCCAGGAAAAATAACTCATTTATGCTTGTGTGTGCTTAAAAAATTCCTGAAAAGATACACAAGAAACTTTTAACAGTGGATACACCCCAAGAAACATCTGGGATAGAAAACTTCCTTTCTATTGCAAACCCTTTTCTTAGTGTGGATCTCTATTTTTAAACCATGTGCATGTAGACTTTGCCACTAAAAACAATTAATTTTTAAAAAAAAAAACCCACTTAACTGGTAGCTGACTGACCCAGGTGTCATGGTCATGCCTGTGTGGGGGTTTCCTTTCCCATTCAGGAACCTCACTGCCAGCTCCCCACCTGGGCACTGGGCCCTGGAGAGGGCTTGGGGGCTTGGAGAGCAGGCATTCCGAGTTAAAATAGATGTTGCTACTGGCTGAACATTTTGAAGATATGGAGCTTATGACCTCAAAAGGAAGTGTATAGGGTGCGGGGGAGGGTAACAAATTATGGAACCACTTAGGTTGAAGAACCATTTGAATAATGTTCCAAGGAGGGGCACATAAATGGTCATAATTACTTTGGGGTCTGCTGTCTGAACCGATTTCCAGTCTTTCCTACTTCCTTTTTCAGGCAGCGAGTTCCAGAAACTGGCTACTCACTGCATGAACTTGGCAGGCCCTTTTGCTTTTCTTATGCTTCACCTCTAAGGGCTTAAAAGGGAGTCTTCACGCTCTGTGATCAGAGGCCCTGGGCAGAGACCACTGTCTCCTCCACGCGCACCCCAGTGCTATTAGAAATGCAGGTTGCTGCCTCATCGTGGGTGCCCACGGCCACCTCATTTCCTCGTGCGTTTCACTTGCCCCTTTTGCTCTTTTGTCCAGCACCATTATCGTTTTCATGAAGTGTGGTTTCCACAATTGTCCGTGACGTACATTTTATTTACCTCGTTCATTCATTCCACTCGTTTCTTGTTGGCTCACTCAGCTGGTTGTGATTGTGCGTTCAGGACTCTGAAGTGCCAGGTACTGGCCTAGGAGCTGGGGGTGCGGTTGGGGAGAGTGTCTAGAGGCTTCTTTGAAGCTGAAGTAGGGCCTCACATTGGCGTCTCTGGAAATAGTAAACGCCCAGCAACGGAGTGGATTAGATGGTAGCCACCCTTTATAGGTGAGGCCTGAGCAGATGTCCCTGAGTGCATATCACTTCCATCTCCCAGAGTAAAGGCATCTGACGGCCTCACTTCAGAGGCTTCCTGCAGTCTGTCCGTGTCTGATTGTCATTCTCCTCCTCTAGCCTGAGTACCCTGCAGATGTCACTTTTCCTTCTCAGAAAACACTAAGTAAGGTGTTCCCTGAGGAGGACGCCGAGCCCACCATTGGTTCTCTTACCCAGGGAAGTGTCTGGCCCTCTCCTTTGTTCTCTGTATTTAATCTACTTCCCGTCTTATGACAAAGAAATCTTTGGGAGTTTTTAAATTCAAGATTAGAATTATTTTAAAAGTCACAAGATAACAAATGTCAAGCCCCCAAACCACACTGCCTGGAGGACGGGCGATTGGTGCACATCTGGGAGTGGCTGGGCCGGGCCCCAGTGTCCATGTTGGTGAAATAGGGAGCGGCGCCCCTCTGAAGGATTGTTGTTGGGACTGGCATGGGCCAGGTCAGTAGCAGTGCTCAGTACAGTGCTCACAGAAGGCAGGGAGGGACGGATTGCTCCCTTCCTTTTTCTTCCCCCCAGAGTGTGTATGTTAGTTGAGAAAAAAGGAAAATCAGTGAAACTTAACAACAGCATCAGGGTGATGTGATTCTCAAGTGTTTTTATCTCTATATTTTTTGTATCATTTTATTTATTTATTTTTATTTATCTATTTTTTTGAGACACTGTCTCCAAGGGGTGGAGACACTCACTCTGTCACCCAGGCTAGAGTGCAGTGGTGCGATCTCGGCTCACTGCAACCTCTGCCTCCCCGGTTCAAGCGATTCTCCTGCCTCAGCCTCCTGAGTAGCTGGGACTACAGGTGCGTGCCACCATGCCTGGCTATTTATTTATTTATTTATTTTTGTATTTTTTAGCAGAGACAGAGTTTTGACACGTTGCCCAGGCTGGTCTCGAACTCCTGAGCTCAAGTGATCCACTTGCCTTGGCCTCCCAAGTGCTAGGATTACAGGTGTGAGCCACTGCATCATCCTATGCCATTTTAAAAGTATTTATTTTGACCATTTATTAATTTCATAGTCAGAAAAGGTAAGCATTATTTAAAAATTATTACAGGTTTAGAAATATGTAGTGCTGACATCACTTTTTTCTTTTATCCACATGCTTATTCACTTCTCCAACAACTCAGATTTCTTAAGCCTAATTGTCTATTAGCGAAGTAGTCTGATTTCATCATACAGGCTCCCAGAGTTTCACGTGGAAGCGTGAGTTGCCAGTCTGTTGATTTTCAGTGTCCCTTCTGGACTTTTTAAGTGTTCATTGCCATAGACAGTCCAGAATTATCAGTATTGTTCTCATTACCAATGCGTTGCGGCTAAGCTTAGTTGATTTTTTTAGATGGGGAGGAGGTGTATCTGACTTTTCTAATCTCCACAGAGGCTTTGCTATTTCTGTAATCTTAGTCTACACTAAATCAGCCTTCAGGGAAAGGCAGGGTTTTTAAGAGTAGGAGGGCCATAGATTTGGAACAGCAAGATTTATAAGAGAGAATGTGTATGTTTCGTCCATAGATAGAGAACTTGTCCATACTGGCTGGTACTCTTTAAATGGACAAATGTCAACATTTGAAGTGGATCAAAGGCAAAAGATACCTTTAGTGAGACTGGCAGGAAAGCCATTGGGTGTGCTGTTTTGAACATCTGTTGGATTTTTTTCTGCATTTCTCTCAGGAAGGATGGCTCTAGGTTAGGGTAGTGGACCCCAGTAGTTCTTGGAGAGAGGAACTACATATCAAAGAGATAAGAATTCTTAATTCTCTTAAGTACAGTTTTTATTTAAAAAATACAGAGAGTTTTTTTTTTTTTTTTTTTACTTCAGAAACACATTTATTTATTTATTTATTGAGATGGAGTCTCGCTCTGTCTTAATAAAAGGCTGGAGCGCATTGGCGCGATCTTGGCTCACTGCAACCTCTGCCTTCCAGGTTCAAGTGATTCTCCTGCCTCAGCTTCCCGAGTAGCTGGGATTACAGGTGCATGCCACCAGGCCCGGCTAATTTTTATATTTTCAGTAGAGACGGGGTTTCACCATGCTGGCTAGGCTGGTCTTGAACTCCCGACCTCAGGCAATCCGCCTGCCTCAGCCTCCCAAAGTGCTGGGATTACCGGCGTGAGCCACCGTGCCCGGCCACACAAATTTATTTTTAAAAAAGCTTTAATAACCAACATCATGTATTTGGAGGGGGCACCATGTTGAAATTCAGTAAGGGTAAGTAGAGAGAATTAGAAACCTGGCCATTTTTTAAGATCTGTATGAAATAGGATGGCAGCTTGAAAATTGATACATATGCTGGATCTTCAACAATAAGAAGACATGTTTTTAAATGGGAAGTGAGGTTTCTGAAATTAAAAGGGTGCTTATGTTGCACATAAAATTTTTTTATGTCCATATTTGTTCCCATTTCAAATAGTTGACGCTTATCTTCAACAATTGTTTTCCCTTCCCGCAACATACTGTCTTGTTTTTTAATAGTACATACTGTGATACACATTACAAATCCATACTGATAAAAGAAATGACACATTTCTTCTCAATAGGGCGGTGTTTCTTTATTATAATGAACTATAGCTATAGACTGTATCATAAAAGAGACAAATTATTCGCTATTTAAAGTTTTCATTCCCAAAGAATCAGCTGTTCTATCTCACCGGCAAAATTCTGATACAGTGTGTGGGAAAGCTAGTACCAGCTGAGCGGCCTGGCATCCATGCCCTTCGTGTAGGAATCTCTTAATTAGCAAGCTTCCTTAGGACCCTTAACAAAGAGTGTGTTCTCCCTACTTTTGATTTACATCTAATTTGGGGGGAACACGTGCATAAAATCAAGTACTGCTTCAAAGAGTTGTATTCACTTCAACCGACTTTCACATGTGGTTTATAATTTGTTGTTTCGGATAAAATGATACTAATCCCAATGCAGGTAAATTTAGATAGATACCATCTCTCTGTCTTCTTTAGTTTAATGTATATTTGTAAACAGTAAAAACAGTACAAAATAAGATCATGAGTTTAAAAACTATAAAATCACTATAAATACTGATTGAAATGTGTAATAATAAAATATAGTGGATTCCATAATAAACTGGTGTAGTGGAAATTCTAGGACCCATGAAGAGGTACTTTAGCAATTTTAGATTTTACTTTGTATAAACAGCTGGAGTTCAAGTTCTGTTCCAGTCCAGCAATACTGTAGACAGCACCTGATGTGTGGCTGGCAGGTGCTGGGAGCTGGGCCTGTGGTTTGTCCCCCTGCATTTTAATCAGTGTATCCTCCACAGAGTTGTGTATCTCTTGGTGACTTTGGAGCAGGAGTGTTGAGGAATAAACAAGTCTGCTTCTGATTGCTTGACACAGGCTGTCTCTGCCTGCTTTGTAGAGGGTGAGGTCTGCGCCTCTCTGTCCACGGTGGTCAGTAAGAGAGGATGATCTTTACTGACACTAATGTCACTCACCGGGGGCCTATCCTATAGTCCCTGGTGTAGTTGGTGGGAAATGAATCAAACTACTGTGTTTCGTTGTTTTAATCTGATGGCTTGTCTTGATTCATTTTCTTAGCAAATTGCAGTTATAGTTTATGGGCCTGTGGAGTGATTGGCACCTTCGAGGGTGGAAGGGGTTTCTGGAGTCAGCCGACCCGGGTTTCAGTCTGTCACATAATAGCTCTGTGATCTTGGGCAAGTGACTTAACTTTTCTGAGTTTCAATTTCCATATTTATAGGTTAGAATAATAGTTTCTAACTCACCTAGTTTTTATGAGGATTAAAATAATTTCAAGAATGTAAAATTCCTATTGATGAACTCTTAAAACTAAACAGAAGGTAGTGGTGGTGGAGAATTACCACTTCACGGCCTGGGAGCCCCAGACAGTGCGGGTTTTGATGCCACACCATTTGTTTAAGAAATGACACTGGCCCTGCAGCATCCGTGCCGCGCTTGAGCACCGGTGGGCTTAATCACGGCTCCTGCACGCGCTGGGATTAGTGAATGGGGCCTAGTCCTTCCAGCGTGGTCATTGCCCAAGATGTGCTCCCTGAGTGGACACGTGCCCCAGAGCACACAGAAAGCCTGAAGCAGATGGTGGCAGAACCACCCCAGGGCGTGCAGGGAGGTTGATGGTGAAGATGCCAATTTGCTTTTAAGAATTTTACTGTGAACTCTTTAGGATTTAGGGCCTATTACTTGAAGTGTTCTTTTAATCTAAGTTTTTCTTTATATGATATTTTCCCCCCTTCATCTGTGGACTTTAAAATTTTGTCTTGTTCCTTTATTATTAGAAAAGCAAATAAGTATTTAATGAATGAAAAAATAAATTTAGTTAAATGCAAGGAAGAGGGAAGAAAAGCATATGAATTTTTCACCCAACTCTACAGTATGATTTAGAAAATTTCCAAAGTATTATCTGTAAAGGACTTTTATAGATTATTTTCCATTATATTTTGATCATCATTTGGATCTTTTGAAACTGGCATTTAAAAATTCTGAGCTCTGGAGGGCACCTCAAATGCTTTTCAACCCATTCACTGCCTGCAGGCAAGAAAACAGCTTAACCATGCCAAACCCATGATTTCCCTCTTTTTTTTTTTTTTTTTTTTTTGAGACAGAGTCTCGCTCTTGTTGCCCAGGCTGGAGTGCAATGGTACGATCATGGCTCACTGCGACCTTCACCTCCTGGGTTCAAGGGATTCTCCTGCCTCAGCCTCCCGAGTAGCTGGGATTACAGGTGTAAGCCACCATGCCCAGTTAATTTTTGTATTTTTAGTAGAGAATGGTTTTCACCATTTTGGCCAGGCTACTCTTGAACTCCTGACCTCAGATGATCTGCCCGCCTCGGCCTCCCAAAGTGCTGGGATTACAGGCGTGAGCCACCGCGCCCACCTGATTTCCCTCCCATTCTTAAAAGCTTTCTACCGCAGTGTCTTATATAGTTAAACAGGAACCATCGATACCATTTCAAAATAAGGGGAAATGTTCCCTGTGGACATTTAACTGAAGAAAAGAAATGACAGTGTAAGATTGCATTGAGATCTTAAGGATTGCTTTTGCCAAATGGTAGATAATTTGCTAGTGGTTTTAGGCAGTTGTTTCACACATCTTAACACATGGTTAATGATTGTGTGACTGAGATAACTGGATCAGCCCTATTTCCAAAATAAGCTAAGTGTATTTAAGTAAACCTTGCTACTATTGAGCATTTTGTAGTTGTTTCACTTACTGCCTAGTTTTTTTTTTTCACTTGTAACTGATCACATGAATCATTGAGGTTCATGCCGTTCTATCACAGTACTAGTAGTAAGAGGTCTTTATTTTAAGGATCTTTTGTTGACTTTTTCATTACATTTCTGTAGCCAGATCAAGTCAAATTCACGTTCTCAAGTATGTCCGAGGAAATTAAGAGCTGGTGCATGAAAAGATAGGAAAACAATCCAAATCCTAGCAGTTATCAAAAGCAAGTTTTATAATACAGGCAAGTGCATTCACTCCTTTCTATATATTTTCAGGGAGCAACATTTAAGAGAGAGTAAACATTCACTCCTTTCTGTATCTTTTCAGGGAGCAACATTTAAGAGAGAGTAAGAGTATTTGTATCTAAATTGGATTGGAATAATTTTTTTCCTGTCCCTTTACTTTCCTGTAGCTTGCTGATGACCGTATGGCACTGGTGTCAGGCATCAGCTTAGATCCAGAAGCAGCGATTGGTGTGACAAAACGGTCACCTCCTAAGTGGGTGGATGGAGTGGATGAAGTAAGTTGCATGTTAGTTTCATACCATCTTGTTTCTTAAGTAATTATGACAACGTATTTTAAGATATCTGTCATATAAATGAATTTGGCTACACTTGAATGTATATTTCTGGAAATACTAGCTTTAGGTTAAGTTGTCTATGTGTGTGTTAATGATTTTAGCTGTAGTTTTAACATTGGTAGTAACTGCCTGAATTATAGGAAGAAATTGAAACCCCATGCAACAAGGAAGAATGTGATTTTCTGGTAATTTGAATTAAAAGCTGCTCACACATCAGCAAGCCAACAAGTTTGCTGAAGACCGAATTCTGTATGCTGAGTGTAGCTGATGGAGGCAGACCATAGCATGCCTGGCATCAGTGGAGTTCTGTGACTTCATTTGCTTAGATTCAGTATGATGTTGGCCGGATTAAGCAGAAGATGAAAGAATTGGCCAGCCTTCATGACAAACATTTAAACAGACCCACCCTGGATGACAGCAGCGAAGAGGAACATGCCATTGAGATAACTACCCAAGAGATCACTCAGGTGAGGAGTGCAAGGGAGTCCTGGGGAAACCAGCGAGCCTTCTCATGGCAATCTCAAAAACTAGAGTGTTACTCAAAATCAGTCTCCTGGAGTTCATTTCCCAACCTGAAGTTCTCAAAGGGACCTCAGGAGGCCCTGAAGTCCTCCAGCTGTCAGCTTAGGTACCTGTGAGGCCTTGGAGGTGTGGGGACTGTTTTTCAATTGTTGGCAGATACTGCTGTGGACTGATTAAGTAAATATGAAATTTCAAACATTATCGAGTTCAATCATTTGATTTTAAAATGTATAACTAATATCGTATACTAGTGTTAAGAAATTTTAATGCTAAAATATAGTCCTCATAATTGAAAAAACAACTTAGTATTCTAGAAAAAAATTTTTATAAAATATTAAATTTGATTAATTTTAAAATAATAGGACTAGTGTTTAAACTTCAGTGTTTACATTTTTTACTTAAGTCTCCTGGGTGCTAATTATCAGAGGAGTATGGTGCTTTGAGAAAAGCCCTGGGGTGTTGGAATGTTTGAATCCTGGCTCTTAGCAGTTTAACAGTTACACGATTCTCATTTAATCCCTCTGACTCTAATGTTCTCATCTGTGAAATGGGACTAATAATAATAGTACCATCCTCGTAGGATGCTTGTTAGGGATTAAATGAGAGGAATGCAATAATAATATGATATATGATAATACAGGTTGAACATTCCTAATCTGAAAATCTGAAATCCAAAATGCTCCAAAATTTGAAACTTTTTTTGTGTGCCAATATGACACTCAAAGGAATGCTCACTGGAGCATTCTGGATTTCGAATTTTCAGATTGGGGTACTCACCTAGTAGGTATTCTGCAAATATTCCAAAATCTCCCAAAATTTGAAATCCTAAACATTGCCAATCCCAAGCATTTTGGATGAGGGATACTCAGCCTGTCTAACATGATATGTGAGCAGCTGGGCACACAGCAGGCCCTACACAGCAGGAGCTGAAATCTAGTGAAATCTTTCTGTGTATATAAATTAAGCCGCAGATTCCTTTTATCTGTTCACCTTTCTCTAAACCAGACTGAGTGAACTGAGCCTCTCACTTCTCACTCTGGCTTGTGATTATGGCAGTGTTAGCAGAGGGGCTTCTCTCCCATGCTTGCCCTGAGCCTCGGGCTTGTTCTCTTAGCTCTTCCACAGGTGCCAGCGTGCCGTGCAGGCCCTGCCGAGCCGGGCCCGGGCCTGCTCCGAGCAGGAGGGGCGGCTGCTTGGGAACGTGGTGGCCTCGCTGGCGCAGGCCCTGCAGGAACTCTCCACCAGCTTCCGGCACGCACAGTCGGGCTACCTCAAACGTGAGTGCTGCCCGGGCCTAGTGAAGGGATTTTGAGTAAGAAAAGCACTTTATGTTTTCTTTTTTGCGACTATTTTTTCATTTAGTCCAGTACCTTTCATTGTTAGCTTTTGAACACGTTCATACCTTGTACAATAAGGGGAAGCCTCCTCATGTGAAACCCTGGCTTGGAATGAAGGCACAGCGTGGGGTACCAACCAAGGCTGGGGGAGGGCACCAAGATAGTTCAGCATCTTAGCAAACAAAATTTGTTTTGTGTCAAGCTGCAAGAATTTGAAAATCAACCAAGCACATTTTAAAAACCTGTTGTTTTCTAGATGTTGGGGTTTGGGAGAGCTGCTCTTCAATAGGTAAAAAGCAGTTGTTATTACTGAAAGCCACATATTTGCATAACAACCAAAGTGTTTGAGAGCACCTGAGAAACCCTCCCCAGGGTCCTTGAAACGCTTCCTCTGCTGGCACCACGGTTTCACCCAACAGACCTTTTCTTCCCAAATAGTGCAAAGCCAGATTTCAGCTCTCTTCTCATTCTAATCACCCTGTAAACTGGGTTTTTAAAAATTGCCATTGCAATCAATAAAGTCCCCACATACTCCAAAAAAACTTCAGTTTTCCCTCCCTCTGACAACTGGCATATTTGTATTTTAATTTTATTATTTCCAAAATTTGATTAGGGCCATATGGAATTCTTACTAGAGATACTTCTAGAGAGGAATACTGATTTTTTAAAATGTTTTGTAACAGCAGTTAGATTAAATATTTCTGCTTCACTTAGAGATTCTCAGATGGTTGTGTCATTTTTATCTTGGCATCAAGTGAATTGTGCACATTTACACTGTGACCTTGTCTTGAATAATCCCAAATGCCTGCATATTGTTGTATGTTTGTAATCCTTTACTCTCCCTCCACCCCCATTGGAGATAGGCTTCTTTAAAGCATCTCAATTTTGACTGTTGGAGTTTACTCTAGAATTCCCCCTTTTAATGGTAGAACAATACTTAGGATGGTTTACATATTCAAGTAAAATTGAATTCCTATCTGTGATAGGCATGAAGAATCGAGAGGAAAGATCCCAGCATTTTTTCGACACATCAGTACCACTAATGGATGATGGAGACGATAATACTCTTTACCATCGGGTATGCGAAGGGGCTGCAAAGCTGATTGCTGCGTATGTGCACCCCATTCTGCTTCTTTCACCTCCTAGACCTCGAACTTCTGTGCAGTGTCAGTGGATTGGTACAGTTGACTTGTATATTCATCAGGTTGTTTTGCAGCAGGTGGAAGAATAGCTGTACTGTTTCTTCCTTTCCAAAGGCCACAGGGAGACCTTGTAATCTGCTTTCCAGAGCCTTTGGGAAAGTGGTCAACACCCTGCCTTCTTAGGAAGAACCCAGAGAAACAGAGGGCTATCCCGGGGGTTTTGTTTATCTGCCCTTGCAGAGTTGGCAGACGTGGGCTGCTGTCTTCCCTGCTATGGCATCAGAGCTTTAGATCCTGCTGGTTTAGGGAATTTGAATCTTTCCTGTTAGGGAAAAATAAGTGCTTACTGTGCTTTGTAGAAATATTTTCAGAATTCATTTTCTTTAAATTATTTTCATTGTCTTTAAATTATATCTAAACAAGTACATCATAGCTTTCCTGAGAGGGAAAACAATCTATCCAACATACTGTGCACTGTCTTGCTAGGGTTTTACAGAGGACCAGTTAGTTCTGGTGGAGCAGAACACACTGATGGTGGAAGAGCGGGAGCGAGAGATTCGCCAGATTGTACAGTCCATTTCTGACCTGAATGAAATATTCAGGGACTTAGGAGCGATGATTGTAGAACAGGTACGTGAGCTGGCCTTCCTCGTGAATAGGTTTTTCTGCCATACTATCTGTTCCTTCTTTTTCCTGTACTCCTTTCAGGGAAAAAAATTGGAGCCAATTCTCCCAACATGTGTGTGCACCTGTCCTTTGCATATGTTTATGAATATATACATAGCAATCCTAATCAGAAAATACGAAGTTCAAAATGCTCCAGAATTCGAAACTTTTGAGTGTTGACATGATGCCACAAGTGGAAAATTCCTACACAAGACCTCATGTGACAGGTTGCAATCAAAACTTTGTTTTATGCACAAAACTAGTAAAAATATTGTGGCCAGGCATGGTGGCTCACATCTGTAATCCCAGCACTTTGGGGGGCTGAGGCACGTGGATCACCTGAGGTCAGCAGTTCGAGACCAGCCCGGTCAACATGGTGAAACCCCGTCTCTGCCAAAAATACAAAAAAATTAGCTGGGCGTGGTGGCAGGTGCCTGTAACAGCTACTCAGGAGGCTGAGGCAGGAGAATCGCTTGAACCCGGGAGGTGGAGGTTACAGTGAGCCGAGATTGCACCATTGCACTCCAGCCTGGGCAACAAGAGTGAAACTCTGTCTCAAAAAAAAGAAAAAAAAAAAAAAATATATATATATATATATATATATATAGTATAAAATTACTTTCAAGCCATGTATATAAGGTATACGAAACATTAATGAATTTTGTGTTTAGACTTGGGTCCCATCCAGACTATCTCATTATGTGTATGCAAATATTCCAAAATCTAAAAAAAAATTCCCAAATCCAAAACACTTCTGGTCTCAAGCTTTTCAGATAAGGGATACTCAGCCTGTATATGTGTGTATTTACAAATTATATACATAGGCTACTGTCATTCCCTATAAGAATATTAATAAATTTTTTTGATAAAAAATAAATAGAAGTACTAATATTCTCTTCCCATGCCTCGAGGGTACTCACGTGAGCACCCTACTCTAGAGACCTATTGACTCTGACCAAGCTCAGCAATGATTCTGATGCTATAGAAGATTTCCCTTCTAATTTTGGCAGGTTATTGTGTAATGGCAATTGGAACCACTAGCTTTCAAGTAGAATTAAATTGTTGTTCACCGTTAAAATCTGATTAGGGCATTTTATTATCTTGCCAGCAGGGATTTGGGTCCTGATCCCCCTGAAACCAACTGCAGAATGGAGTGTTCAGGCTCTGGAAGATCCAGTTACATTAATTACTCCAGCGGTTCCCAGTGAGCTGCTATCTCTTCTAATCCAGCATGTTTCCAATAAAAGCTCTGTTCTTGCTCATAGCCCAGTGTCCGCTTCTTCCAATTTGTGTTAAGAGATTAAACAATTAAACATCTTCCTCTTGAGTCCAAATTTTTAATTTTCAGTGGTAGACTGGAGTTTACCATTCCCTGCTCTGACCCATAGAGATGTACATCCACGTTTATAGACATGATAGTCAGTTTGCAGGTCTACTCACAACAGGGTCGAGCTTACCTGGTGTTCTCTGCTTACTTGAATCCAAGTATGTAGGCAGCAAATGGGCACAGAGCTTCTGTGCTGTTCAGAGCCTCTGTGCTGTTCAGAGCCTCTGTCCACTGAACCATAGATTTTTTAAGGCCCCAGTAAGTCTGAATATGACATATTCTATGGCAGCTAAAAGCAGTAAGGAAACCTCAATCTGTCAGTACTTCTTTCTCGTGAGCTAAACGTGATGGCACTAACCAGCATTCTGCCATCGAGCTCCTGACACTGCTTGAGGGAGAACTCCAGAGCCCTCGTGTGTACCTGCAGCACACAGGGAAGGAAAACATCATCTTATGGATGATGATGTCTGTAATTTGCATATCTCATTTTTGACGTTCAGTTTTCCCAGTTGCCATTGTTAATCGTCTGTAACTGTCATTTATTACCTAGGGTACAGTCCTTGACAGAATTGACTATAATGTTGAACAGTCCTGTATCAAAACTGAAGATGGTTTGAAACAGCTTCACAAGGTAATATGTCTTTCAAGACTTGGGGATTTTAGGAACTATTTTCAAATAATCAAGAATTGGTAAGAGGGCTCTTTTCCACCATAACGATCTTCAGCATTCTTGTTTGTGTTGTCCACTCTCAATACAGTAGTGTAAAAAGGGATTTATCATTTCATTTAAAGCCAATTGTGGGGGCTGTTGCTGTTTTATTGCAGTTAATGATTCCAGGTGTATCTCACACTTAAATCCAAAATTGCTAAGAACTCCTTTTTGTGACAGTAAATTCTAAAGGGATTGGAGTTCTTCCTTTTAGAAAATATTTCATTCTTTTCTGATGCTTCTTGTTTTAGGAAATCAATTGGGCATTTGCTAAAATACGTGTTGAAAATCTGTCTGCTTGTTGCCGCTGACTTGGGCCTCTCTTGTGACACATTCCTGATGAATTGCTGATGGAGAATCATTCTGGAGAAGATAAAAATCTAATTTTCTCTTTAATTACCACAGCATATCTGTATTACCTTGAGAAAAGAAAAGTTTGTTGAAGTGAGAGTAGTAATTCTTTTATCCTGTGCTAATAAGGTAGCTGTTTCAGGGATGTTTTTATGATATTCTTTCTTTTAAAAAAATAGATTGAAAGCATCTTAGGAATCTTATCAGTTATGAGAAACATGCATAAATGGCTGAGACTCTCATATATAATTGGTTACATATTTTCTTTAAAAGGAATATAACAATACTTCACAAATTAAATAATATCCATTTCTTTGTATCTTTGAGACCCAGTGGAGTTTCTAGCCATATAATGAGTGTTTTGCCAATTCACTATTGGACTGCTCTACCATTTTTCTAAAATCAGTCGCTTCCTGTACCAGAGATCGCCCCATCTAATAGCAGTATTGGGTTTACAAAAAGTCAGCCCTTGCACCAGTCTAACCAGAAGCCCTGAGCTGTCTTTTCAGGGGGTTGCCACGTGTGGGTGGATATGAGACTCCAGCCTGTGGTGGGGAAGGGAATCCGTCTGACCTCGTCTATGCAGGGTTTTTTTAAGCATTTAGATTAATTTGGTTGCCAAGCCCTGTCTATTAAAAGTGAAAACTAACTTTAGTTTCTCACTCGGTAATACCCAGGTTTTGATGTGCTGCTGAATTATGCATTGGTTTTGAAGTTTCTTAAATAAAAACTAGTGAAATATGTTTTGTAATATAACACAGATAAAAGGAAAAGCTTTCTCTGCGGGAGTGAGCAAATCTAGTGGGAACTAAAAATTTTGTTTTAGGTTCTACTTTATAAATCATTTTGAGAGGTTTTACAGTATATTATTTAGTATTGGCTTCCCTGGTGTTCTGGGTTACTTATTAGAAAAGTCAGCGTGCTCCATCTTCCCTCCAGCCACAAGGCTGTAGGCAGCACGCGCGGCTGGCCGCGTGCTCGGCAGTCGGCTAGTCTAAGGGTGATTGAGCGTCGGGAGCTGCTCCCCATGACCGGACTGTCCGGTGCTGTCCCCTGCCTGATGTTTCCTCCTGGTGGATGAGGGACTCCTCCAGGTGGGCGGGCAGGCTCACTTAGGAAACAAGCCCACCGCGGGGGATGGAGCAGGAGGGATTGCCATTCTCGCCAGGGCTGCCTTCCCGCTGTCTCCTCCTCCCTCCTGTGCCATAGCAAGGTCTGGAAGAGGCAGCGCATGTTCTCCCTGGACGTGCCTCCCGGCGCCCTCCGAACTCTGCTGTCCTCTGGCTCTCCTTTCTCAGTGCTGTGTGTCTTTCGCCAGCCAGGTGGGGCCCTTTGGCATTTCTCTACCAGGCATGATGGAGTTCCCGCTCCTGCCGAGCTTCTAGGATGCGATGTTCAGGTGAAGAGATGTGCAGGGTGCGGCCTCGTCCCCAGATTGAGCTTGGAGGACTCCTTTGCTGTATCGTTAGCGGCACTGGGGGGACGCGCCTCGGAGGGATCTTTCTGCATATGACATCCATGGGGCACACGTGTCTGTTTTTATTTCAAAGGATGAGTTCTTGTTTCCAAATTTAGGGGAGGTCGAAATGGGGCCTCTTTGGGGTGTCTGTTGCCTACCTGCCAGGTACGGTCCTCCAGCCCGTTGTTTCCTTCCGCGGTGAAGGAACTGTGCATTCGCTCCAGGAACACGGACCGGGAACAGGCAGCCCGTGCTGCAGGGGCGCTTGCCACGGCCTGTAGGAGGAGAAGCAAGGAGAAGCAGGCCCAGCTGCACCCGGAAGCATGAGCTTTCACTTCCCTGTCAGCCTTTGTCTTAGTAGTAGGTTTCCAACAAGTCCATTTCCACATCCAGGGTAAATAAGCAGCATCGGGATCATGGGGCTCTTCCACTCCTGGTGATTGAATTCCCTGGGATTGATGGAGGGATTACAATCATGTAGCCTGTAGCAGAGACCTCAGTCACCGTGCAGAGAGATGTGGCAGCCTCATTCTGGAAACGAGTGACCTGATTTGGGATTTTGGGGAAAATGACGGCCTTTTTTCCCTCCTCTTTCTGTAGGCAGAACAGTATCAAAAGAAGAATCGGAAGATGCTTGTGATTTTAATATTATTTGTCATCATCATTGTGCTCGTTGTTGTCCTCGTTGGCGTGAAGTCTCGATAAGTGGCATTGGGTTTTCGTGTGTGCCGCACGTGTGGATCTCCCGGGTGTGAGGGGCTTGGCCTGCGCCCCGCCAGCTGCCCGCAGAGGTGCAGCCTCGAGGAATCTGAGGGCGTCGGGGCAGCGAACCTTTCCATCCACGGACTCCTCCTCCCCTAGTCCTGCTCAAGCGGTCCAGGGAATGGGTTTTTGTTTTTCCTTCGTTGTTGAGAATTTAAGGACCTTTGATACTGCTGCACAATAGAGATTGAGTTCTGGGATCAGTTATAATATATATTTTTTTTAGAAAGAGAAAATGAGCTGAGAGTTTACAGGCACTGCAGAAGCTGTTCAGTATTATATGTGTATATGCTATTTTTTTAGCAGCCATGTCTGAGCAGAATGTTAAAATAATTTTTGGAAAAATTTTCTTTAAACCATCTGGTTTTTAAGAAATTTGGTACCAAAAATTGATGAGTAGAGGTAAAAATGCCTCTTCATCTTTCTCTATATATTTTCCAGTTGAAAACAAAGAAGTCCTTTAAGAATTTATAATCCGTTCCCCATTAACTTAATTTAGCTTTTCCATCACTGTTAATGATCAGAGTAACAAAGTGTGAAAAATAAGAAACCATCATTGATGTTAATTAACACATTTAGATGGGCCAGTTAAAACAGCTTCATAAGTTTAAATTAATTGCAAATGGAATATTCCTCATTTAAAATTTTTGCACTGCATTTTCTACTGTAAACCAAAAGAGGTTACTAAGCAAAACCACCTAAATTTAAATTGGTGATTTAAATGAATCTCACATTAAAAGAAAGCTTGACAGTGTTAGGAAAGCCACCAGACTCAGCCAGTGTGTCCCCATGGGCATCCCCAGCCATCCTTGCTCAATCCATTACTTATATACTAACTACATAATGACCTGTTCAAACCAGACTCTATTTAATGAACTGTGAATTTACACAGAGGCCATTTTAAATGGGTCACCCCATTTAGGATTAGTGGATCTCAAATTATTAACCAAACATCACTCCATTTCAAAGTAAAATATTCCACCTGCGATTTGATTTATTGGCTCTTCCGTTGCCACTGAGCAATGCCCAGGAAGCAGGCACATTGCCAAGGACTGGGGGCATCTTGACTAGGAAGCTCCTCGTTTGTGTGAGCGTGGGTCAGATCGCCAAAGTAGGACTTCATCGTTTACCTACCTATTATCAACATGGTGCTTGAATATATTCCTATAACTGTAGAACAGTGTGGAAAGTGATGGTAACTTTGAAGTTGTTCATGTTATATTGGCTTTGTTTTAATTGACACCAGTAGAGTTTTAATGGTCTCTGTGTAAATTTTAATGGCTTTTCCATTGTTTTTGCTTCTCTTAAAAAGTTTAAGAAGAATATGACCTCATTAAATGTGCTATGTTTTATTTGGACCAGTCACATAAAATGTCTCTCTAGAATTGACTTTGAAGTTGTTTACAGAAATTTAAACTCCGGCCGGGCGCGGTGGCTCACGCCTGTAATCCCAGCACTTTGGGAGGCCGAGGCGGTCGTATCACGGGGTCAGGAGATCGAGACCATCCTGGCTAACACGGTGAAACCCCGTCTCTACTAAAAATACAAAAAAAAATTAGCCGGGCGAGGTGGCGGACGCCTGTAGTCCCAGCGGGAGGCTGAGGCAGGAGAATGGCGTGAACCCCAGGGGGCGGAGCCTGCAGTGAGCCGAGATCGCGCCACTGCACTCCAGCCTGGGTGAAAGAGTGAGACTCCGTCTCAAAAAAAAAAAAAAAAAAAAGAAATTTAAACTCAATTCCAGAGATTGAAGTTGTCCAAACAGCTCATGGACTTAACATCCAAATCCAAACCCCTGCCCAGCCTTCCCTTTCCAAGTTGGTGCCACCTCCAGGTAGCCATTGGTGGTTTTCTTATTACTGATGTGGCTGTGGAATGATAAGGTCCTAGAGGGGCCCTGGCATTTCAGGAAGCAGACCTGGTATTCCCTGACAAACATTGTTTAGGAAAGAGGGCTGGAGGATAAGAAGCCAGCACCTCATCAGTCAGCCCTGCAATGTGAGACTTCCATAGCTGTTGAGTCACTGCAGGTGTTCTTTCATCCCAGCTGATTTTCACCCATGGTTGAGACGTTCGTTCCAAGTTAGATCTGCTGCTCTTAGGAGTGGGGCTGTCCAAATTAGGGAACTTGCCTCAAAAACAGTCCACAGTGGCAATACTGGATTTCTGTTCAAGCTTTTTAAAGTGCTGAGTCTTACAAACCCCTGAAGGAAAGTGACCCTTTAAGAGAGGATCATCATTTATTTATATTTATTTTCACCAAATAGTGTGATGAGGGTTGGTTTTTGTTCCCTCAACCCATTTGGGTAAAATAACAGATCTGATTAGAAACTGTTTTAAGGAGGGGCTCGGCGCGGTGGCTCACGCCTGTAATCCCAGACTTTGGGAGGCCAAGGCGGTCACGAGGTCAGGAATTTGAGACCAACCTAGCCAACATGGTGAAACTCCGTCTCTACTAAAAATACAAAAATTAGCCGGGTGGGACACGCCTGTAATCCCAGCTACTCAGGAGGCTGAGGCAGGAGAACCGAACCCGGGAGGCAGAGGTTGCGGTGAGCCGAGATCACACCACTGCACTCCAGCCTGGGTGACAGAGCGAGACTCCATCTCAAAAAAAAAAAAAAAAGAAATTGTTTTAAGGATCCTGTCTGGGTGGTGGGAGAAATGTCCCATTCCACCTGAAGCCAGGGCGCTGGGTTTCCCAAGGTGGGAGAGAGACAGACCCAGCCTGGAGCTGGCCCTAGGCCTGTGTGCTGACTTCTTGGGGTCCTCAAACCACGGTATTTTTCTGTTGAGCCTGTACTTGGGGGGAGATCAGTAGCATTTGAGGAAGTAAGAGAAAAGAATCATGGTACCTCAGGGTTTCTTTCCCTTTACCCACTGGCAGCCATTGTCTGTGGGCACTTCATGCTTTTCCGCACTCTGTTGGGCCATGGAGGTAGCTATCATCCAGGCCAGTCTCCTCTGCCTGGGATGCACCCTCTGAGAGGAGGCCTAGCAGGGCAGGCTCCCTCTGGGCATCCCTGGACGCAGCCTCTGGACACATGCCTCCTTTAAAGTGTCCGGGGGCGGCTCAGATTGAGTGGAGGTAGAAGGAGAAACAGACATGTTTACCATGCATTTTCCAAAGCTCCTGATCTTTCCCAAGATTGTAACTGAAAACTGCTGTCCTTGTTTTGTTTGTTTTGGGGGTGGTGGTGCTGGCTGGGCCATGCTTGTGAAGTCTCTGATTTAACGGATTCACTGTTTTCTCTGCTAATTGAGAGAGCGTTATTTACATTATTTATTTGTTTTGACACAAGTGCTTTCAGTGTTTTATCCTAGCTAATGGCTTCTTAAAGGTAATAAAACCCTTCCAACGTAATTGGTCAGATAAAACTTTTTTTCTTGTATGCTTAAATAAAGCAATTAGTGAAGCGCTTCTATCCAAAATGACTTTTTTGTCCTTTTTTAAAACCAATTTACTGTTACTGGAAACTTTTTGTACAATAAAGCAATCATGCAGATTAAAGAACATCCTGCAATCCTAGTATTAATTTTAACAATGGGTTCATGTTTTCTTCCAGTGCATTTGTGTCAGGGAAGGGCTTGGCCAGTTTTGTGATCCTCTGGGCCCCTGACTCTTTGTTTTGTGCCTGAGGCCTTTGCCTCAGTATCTGAAAGTAGATCTATCTAATGGATGCTTTCAAAGGGACAATCTATTTGCTATCCAATATACAAAAAGAACAACTGCCTAAAAGGCAGATAATTATTTTTCTTATGAAAATATATGCTTTATATACATACCAAGAAACATTTGGAAATCTCCAAATCTGTGATGTGCCTTGTTGAGAAGCAATTCTTACACACAGGCTCTAGGAGACTTGACTTTCTAAATGACTTTGTTTCCTACTCTGTTACACCAAAAACTTCAGAGACAAGTGTCTGCCAGTTTAACTCAAAGCCAAGACTATGTTTCCCCTTGATTGTGCCTGTCCTGGGGTCCTCCAAGGAGGACCTTTGTCCTAAAACTCGACTTTGATGCATATGTTTTGCTGGTGGGAGATGTGGACCTGAATGACGGGGTATGTGGTTTCATCACCAGAACCTATACAAACAAAAAATAGCTGTCATGTCAGGTCTCTTTGGCGCACTTGGCGTTTGGTTCTGAGGTGCTGCAGCGACTCAAAAGCAGTACCCTTCAGAGCCTGTCGACAAACCACACTAAAGAAACAACCTTCTCCTCTTGCACTCTCACCTTGTTTTTTGTTTAGAAATTACATTTCCCCAACTCACATGTTGGCCACTGGCTCTGTCCAAGAATCAAATCCACTCTCAAGGGAGAGACGTTTGCCATAGGGTTCAAGAATATTCTGACCGGCAATGATATTTAATAACATTAAAGAAATCCTCCATCCCGAAGGGGACCACATAAAGGTGGCAACACCTCTTTGGTGACCTCTTGGGTTATGTTCTCAGCTGAGTCCTTGGTGGCCCAGTCTTGAACCAGCACTACAAGATTATGCAGACGCAGTCTGAAGAAGCATTGCTGTCAGTGGAGAGCTGCAGGATGCCACCAATGACTTGGAGGCATGACTTGCCAGGAGGCCTGGAAGTAGGGGGCCACTGGGGTATCCATTTGAATGCTCACTTTGACAGCAGGTAAACAGGCTGGATATAGATTTCCTCTGTGAAATGTAGCAGCCATCCTATAAGAAGTCTGATCCTGATCCAACGTTTGAGCAATCTAGAATCCTTCTTGGTCCGTCTGCCGTAGTTCTGTAGCCACAACAAAATTTACCTCGCCTGTACCATTTCTGTCTAAATCTAATAGGATAGCATGTCATTCTACGTGCAGACTTAATTGTGATCATCAGCATCCCTTACTCTAGTCAAGCCGTGTGGGACCATGCGGAGAGATCTTTTCACAGAAGGGATGTCCCTGACTGGGTGTAGGGAAGACAGCTCATCACAAAGCCTTCCTGCTTCTCTGTGGTTCTAATTCATCGATTAGTTATGGTAAGTTTCCATTCCTTCTAAGATGTAGGTAGGCAGACCTGGTTCATCCAACATGAACTACATTTCAGAACTTAGCACTGTGCATGCACACAAATGCATGCCTAGAATTGTATATCTTGGTGTATGTTAGCTCTTAAAAACGAATTTTCTTGGCCAGGTGCAGTGGCTCATGCCTATAACCCCAGCACTTTGGGAGGCCAAGACAGGTGGATTGCTTGAGGTCAGGAGTTCGAGACCAGCCTGGCCAACATAGTGAAACCCCATCTCTACTAAAATACAACAATTAGCTGCGTGTGGTGGCACACGCCTGTAAACCCAGCTACCAGGGAGGCTGAGGCAGGAGAATTGCTTGAACCCAGGAGGCAGAGGTTGCAGTATGCCAAGATTGTGCCACTGCACTCCAGCCTGGGCAACAGAGCGAGACTCTGTCTAAAAAAAAAAAAGCCGGGTGCAGTGGCTCACACCTCTAATCCCAGCACTTTGGGAGGCCTAGGCAGGCGGATCACAAGGTCAGGAGATCAAGCCATCCTGGCTAACATGGTGAAATCCCATCTCTACTAAAAATACAAAAAATTAGCAGGGCATTGTGGCAGGCACCTGTAGTCCCAGCTACTCGGGAGGCTGAGGCAGGAGAATGGTGTGAACCCGGGAGGCAGAGCTTGCAGTGAGCCAAGATCACACCACTGCACTCCAGCCTGGGCGACAGAGCGAGACTCCATCTCAAAAAAAAAACTAATTTTCTCGACCACCCAGAGGTCACTTCTAACTTTGTTGCCTGATGGTTTTCTTTAATTCTATTTTGAAAACAACCTCCTCCCAAGTGATGGGTATTAGAAGGAACTAATGAGAACCCTGGGTGCAAGCAGAGACTTTTAGCATGTATGAAAGTGCTTCTGATTTAGGACTTGGAGTTAGACGGTGGGTGTCAGCTGCGTGTGTCTTGTCCCCAACTCCTTGCCACCCTCGGATAGACGTCATGGTACCAGTCTATGGCCAGGCTTTCTTACTACACAAAGGGACATTCCATGGAGTCAAATGGCAGAGACTTGTGTACAATTATCTGGTCAATTGAGGCAAAAGAAAATAATCATTTGTCCAATTGTCCAAATTAGCTCTCTGGATTGTCCTGAATGCTCAGGGTAACTGTGGTTCTCCACTTCAGTTCCGTAATCTGGCTAAGATGGACCATTTAAATGAGGCTCCATTCAACACAATGCACATTTAAATGAGGCTCAGTTACAAGAGACCACTGGGCTTAGCATTTTCTATTTGTCAACTATAATTCTATAATTGCTTTTAGCTAATCATCCAAATGATTACATGTTGTAATGGAGGCAGAAGACCTTCATATGCATCATTTGGTCTCTTTTTCTCAGAGGAAGTGCTGAGGGATCAAATGTTTTGTGTGTGTGTGTGTGTGTGTGTGTGTGTGTGTGTGTGTGTGTTTTAACTTGGTGTTCTGACCCACAACACCATAATAGACCTCCATTTTCATCAACGGTGGGGGAATGAGAACAACGCCCCCCATCCCAACATCCCCCTTTTCCAGAGGGGGAAACTGAGACCCAAGTTTCCCTCTTGTCAAGGCCACAGGACTAGAACTAGAATCGTCAGCTTTCTGATTTCCAGATCAGGACGATTTCTGCTTATGCCATTTTAATTTTTCATTTCTTTCCATAAAATTAAATGACCTTCTTCAAGAAAGATTTAATGGTCAAGATGCGATTTGGTAAAAAGCTTCCTCAAGGATTTTTTTCTTATTACAAAGATGGGACCGGCTGAGGCTGAGAGAGATTTGCAAGCAGTGGTATGTCATTATCCCCAGCTCAGTTTTTTGTGTAATTGGTGTGAAGAGATTGCTGCTGATGAATCAGCCTGCTGCTCGACAGAAAATAATGATTCTTTTGTGACGTGAGTCAGTGTACGTACGTGTATGTTTGTGGTTGTTTATGAAAGGTATGTGTGTATATAAAACGCTTATCAAGATGGATAATGTCATTTTAAAGTGGTAAATAATAAAAAATAGTCCTGAGCAAAACTGATTTTACAATTGCCTGAGAATGCAGCACTTCATTTTAACACTATGCAATGGCTAGAAATTGATTTTTTTTTTTAAATCCAATTAAGCCTCAAGGTTGGTTATCCATTTAAAAGGTCGCATGAGTTAAACAATGACAGTACCTTCAGTTCGTGCTAATAAATTTGCACAGAACTTCAGCACTTACATCGTGTGCCTCACAGAGGCATACATTTTGTATCTGCACAACACTGAATTACCAAAGTCCCTGCAGTGGTACAGATACGCCAGCATACCCTGGACCCCAACTGGGGGAGTCCCTGAGCTGACCACCGGCCCTATCACCTCTTCCACTTAGATCCCCGAAGCACCCCCCACCCCAGAGTGCTGAGTCCTTCCATCTACCTGGCCCCCTTTTCTGTGGCCCCAAGAGCATTGAGAGACGAAAAGTTGCCTCTCATTTAAAAGGGGGGAGAAAAGATGTATTCACTACTTGGTTTTGTGTGCTGCCGAGTTTATAATATAACAGATAAATCCTGTTTTAAAAATAGTACTTTATAGTGTGTATTTACTGTGTATTCATAGTGCATTAAGAAAAAGACTTCTGCCGGGCGCGGTGGCTCACGCTTGTAATACCAGCACTTTGGGAGGCCGAGGCAGGCGGATCACGAGGTCAGGAGATCGAGACCATCCTGGCTAACACGGTGAAACCCCGTCTCTACTAAAAATACAAAAAATTAGCCAGGCATGGTGGCGGGCGCCTGTAGTCCCAGCTACTCAGGAGGCTGAGGCAAGAGAATGGCGTGAACCTGGGAGGCGGAGCTTGCAGTGAGCCGAGATTGCAACACTGCACTCTAGCCTGGGCGACAGAGCCAGACTCCGTCTCCAAAAAAAAAAAAAAAGGAAATAAACACTTCGGCCGGGCACGGTGGCTCACATCTGTACTCCCAGCACTTTCAGAGGCCGAGATGGGCAGATCACCTGAGGTCAGGAGTTCGAGACCAGCCTGCCCAACATGGTGAAACCCCGTCCCTACTAAAAATACACGCCCAGCT
>NW_026652309.1:2814095-2821754 GCF_009828535.3 Hylobates moloch | reverse complement strand
GAAGGTTTTCCTAACAAAAGATTCCTTGATCAAAATAAACATTTAGCCCCTAATTTTGCTTTTCTTAAGTCTCCATTTTCTTATATTGAGTTTGCTTAAAGGAACGTGGAACGACATTTGGTCTGTTAATTATTTCTCTTTTCCTTCTCGCAGCCTCCCTGTCCAAAGGCTCCAGGTCTTCAACATGCCCTTGAAAACTTTTGCAACTACAAAAATAATTTTGCTGGTGTTCAGAAGTAAATAGAGTTTAGTTCCTGAGACATGAAGGTTATTGCTGTATTACACTGTGCCCTTCCTGGGAGGATAATTTAGGCTACTAGAATGGCAAGGGACCTTGGAGAGCAACTAGTTCAGCCCGCTCATTTTTTTTTTTTTTTTTCTTTTTGAGATGGAGTCTCGCTCTGTCATCCAGGCTGGAGTGCAGTGGCATGATCTCGGCTCACTGCAACCTCTGCCCCCCAGGTTCAAGCTATTCTCCTGCCTCAACCTCCCAAGTAGCTGGGACTACAGGCATGTGCCACCATGCCTGGCTTTTTGTATTTGTAGTAGAGACAGGGTTTCTCCGTGTTGGTCAGGCTGGTTTTGAACTTCCGACCTCAGGTGATCTGCCCGCCTCAGCCTCCCAAAGTGCTGGGATTACAGGCGTGAGCCACCGTGCCTGGCCCTAGCCCCCTCATTTTATCGAGAGGTCCTAAAAACTGATGCTAGAAGAGACGTTTTTCATTGTTAATAAATGATTCTGCCGGTACATTTTTATTAACACATTCTCTCATCTCATTGATCCCAGAAAGTATAGACACAGTACATGCAGATGAGGCTACCAAATGTGCTTTTCAAGCAAAGTGCAAAAGATGGCATGTAGTATGCTACCTTTTGTTTAAGATCCATGAATAATCTTATTTTTTTCAAATAGAATCATGAAAGATCAAACAAAAGCTAATAAAAATGGTTACCTATGGAGGTAAAAAAGGTTACCTGTGGGGATGAAAATGCTACCTATGAAGGATGACTGAGAAAAGGGGGGAAGGGCAGGATGGGGAGACCTTTGAACATTTCCTTTTTATAGGTGTGACTTGAATGATACAAAATGTTATATGTAGTCAAAAAAGAAAATGTAGAAAAAAGGAAAATGGCAAACCTTTCTGTGAAGCACAGATTTATGAACCTAAATGTACATCAAATCAATAAGCTGCACAAAAATCAAGTATATGTGGAATATATTGCTGGGATATACTCTTAGGAACAAAAAGTTAAAACATCTTGAACTCTGTGTTGTGGGTTTGTTGTCGGGAGCGGAGGCTGTTGGTGAGTGTTGTGGGAAACAGAGAGTGAGAAACCCTAGGAGGGGCTGGGAACCAGGGTCCTCACTGTGGCAGAGGGAGATGCAATTATGGAAGACGGGCAGGTGAGGAAAAGCCCTGTCATGTGGATTTGAGTGGGAGGAATCAGTATCAACTCATGATGTTAAAGAAAACCTGATCCTAACAGATGCAAGAGGACCAGAAGCAATGATGCCCAAGTGGCAGGGAGCATGCCCAGCACAAGAGCTTGGTCTCTAACTCTGCAGCTGTTGGCTCTAACCAACCATTCCCCTCACTGAATGGAGCTAGGGTTTCTTGGAGAAATGACTGACTCTGGATTTGGGTCAAGGAAGGAACAAAGTGAGCCTGTGATCATCTTACTGTTCCAGAGAGGACAAAGTCCTTGGAAATGGATAAGAACACATCAAAAAGGAGCCCGCCTGATGCAGCTCTCATTGGCCTAAGTGGGGACACTTGGGAGCAGTGACATTTGATGAGATGCACACACGTATGGGCTGTGGCAGGGCTGGCTTCAAGGGTGTGCAGCCACCACGGCCACATGGGCCCTGTGCCTAGTTTAGTGCTCAGCTGTTGCCATCTTGAAATTGTTTTTTGAAAGAGAGGCGCTGCATTTTCATTTTGCACTGGACTCCACAAATCACGCTGCCAGCCCTGGGGAGGGGGGAAGGTCTTTGCTGAAGAACACCAGGTAGTTAAGTGTAGAAGGGAGGATAGAGCTGGAAAGTCACTCAACCAATACTTGATTCAGGCAGAAATCATCACTGGATACTAAAGACATTCAGGAAAAGGTGGTTGCGACCCAGACGGTTCTTAGTCCCAAAGTGTCACTCCATGGATTATAAAGAGGAAATTATTTTAATTCAATTAATTATAAAAGGGGGAAATACACTTTTACCATGAAGAGATCTGGCAGACCCCACTTGCCAATGATGGGGGACACTTAGATTATGTGTCTCCTGATGAGGTTCGATGGGAACCATAACCCGTATTTTTGCCAAAAATGTTCAACCTAAATCTAATAAAACAGACGAACGCAGATGGTGAGAGCTTCTGTAGGATATACCAGTGCATGAAAGACAAAGGTAAGGACTGTTCTGGATTAAAGGAGGCCAGAGAGTCTTCACAACCAAACGCAATGCCTTATTCGGATTATGGATTTAAAAAGAAAAAGCCATGAAGGACAAGGGGACAATTAAAGTTTCAATGCAAACTGTATACTGGATAACAGTATTGTTTCAATGTTAAATTTCATGGGTATGATCAGCATATGATCATGATTATGTTGGCTGGTGTCCTTGTTCTTTTTTTTTTTTTTTTTCTGAGATGGAGTTTCGCTCTTGTTGCCCAGGCCGGAGTGCAATGGCGCAATCTCAGCTCACTGCAACCTGCACCTGCCGGGTTCAAGCGATTCTCCTGTCTCAGCCTCCCGAGTAGCTGGGATTACAGGCGCATGCCATCACGCCTGGCTGATTTTTGTATTTTTAGTAGAGACGGGTTTTCGCCATGTTGGCCAGGCTGGTCTTGAACTCCTGACCTCAGGAGATCTGCCCGTCTTGGCCTCCCAAAGTGCTGGGATTACAGGCGTGAGCCACCGCGCCTGGCTGGTGTCCTTGTTCTTAAGAGATACACAATGAGGTAGGGGTGTATACAACTTACTTTAAATGGTACAGGGAAAAATATGTGTACATACATACATATACATATATACATACACACACATATAGGCATGTTTGTGCGTATATAGAGGCATACCTCGCTTTGTTGTGGCGGTCCGGAACTGAACCCAGAATATCTCCGAGGTGTGCGTGTGCCTGTGTGTGTGTGTATCTGTATATATATGTATAAATCTAGGTGAAGGGTATACAAGTGTTCATTATACTAGTTTTTCATCTTTTCTAAAAGTTAATGAACTTTTCAAAAAAGTTTCTAGAGAAATGTGTCTTCATGGCAACGAGTTCTTTTTCCTCCCTTCAGGGAACATTTAGTGCAAATCTAGGTGGCATGTCTGGTGCCAGCTGCAAAAGGGAACGGAGGCCCTCCTGCTGTGCAGGCACTCAGGTTGTAGCAAGGGACAGCACAAACATCCACAACGCAGGGCAGCATTCAAGGCGGTCGTGCGGCTGTCACAGTTTTCACTGGTTGTGGGCTCACTTAGCCAGCTGCTCCAGGACCGTGTGGTGGAGGGAGGTCCTTGGAGCTGAGCCTGCCTCTGCTTCCTCTGGGCTCACGAGCAGGTCATTCTGAAGCAGGAAGGAGCCCTTCCTTGATTTCACTTTAGGCCTGCCTGAGGCACTTCCACTGGTTTCCAGTTACTTGCAAAGTCAAGTACAACCTGCAAGGTCAGTGTATATTTTATGCACACTTTATATCTGGCCACAGGAGCTTTGCTTTTTTTTTTTTTTTTTTTTGTTGTTGTTGTTGAGACAGAGTCTCTGTTGTGCAGATTGAAGTGCAGTGGTGCGATCTCGGCTCACTGCAACTTCCGCTTCCCAGGTTCAAGTGATTCTCGTGCCTCAGCCTCCCGAGTAGCTGGGATTACAGGCAGGCACCACCATGCCCAGCTAATTTTTGTAGTTTTAGTAGAGATGGGGTTTCACCATGTTGGCCAGGCTGGTCTCAAATTCCTGGCCTCAAGTGATCCACCCGACTCAGCCTCCCAAAGTGTTGGGATTACAGGCCTGAGCCACGGGGCCTGGTTCCACATGAGCTTTTGACAGTGGCAGAATGAACCATGTCCTTTACTACTTCAGGCCTTTGCATGAACAATTCCTTGGTCAGGGATCAGACTGCCTGACACACTTTAACCCATCCCTCAAGACCCAATTCAAAAGTCTCATCGTAGTCCAAGGGGCCTTCCCTAACTCAATCTTCTCCCAGTGACCGGATCTCTAGATTTTACTGTTCTATTTGCTTCCCCTTCCTCTTCCTGGCCACACACACATATGTGTGCACACACACAAACACACACACACACACAC
The DNA here is from genome assembly GCF_009828535.3 of Hylobates moloch. Lineage (NCBI taxonomy): Eukaryota > Metazoa > Chordata > Mammalia > Primates > Hylobatidae > Hylobates > Hylobates moloch. The sequence continues at coordinate 2,817,454 of NW_026652309.1, read as the reverse complement.
ACATGCTATTGCATCCCCAAAGCCTGACGGGTCCTGGAGCTTTTCAGAATTGATGTTCAACAAATGTACGTCAAATGAATGAATGAATGGAAACGCTAGAAAATATGAAGCAGATGCACCAAGGAAATGAGTGTTTCTTTGAAGTATCAGATATAATGGAATCTGAGAGCCTCGTGGCGATTAGCTGAGTCTAAGCAGGCATTAGGTTTTATACGGGTGAAGTCTGACATGAAATTAACATATAAATGCACACTTCAAACACCTAGAGCCATCTGACAAGATAGGATTTCAGAAATGTGTCCTAGGATGTGAACTGTACCAAAAAACATCCTAGGAAGTTCTAGGAGCTTTATTCTGATTTGTCCCAGAAGTTTTTAACCTTTTCTTCAACTTTTGAGCAAAGTCTGAACATCCAATTGAATGTGGAATAGGTTCCAAGTCATCAAAAACATAAGTTGATTTTTGGGTTGCATTAAAGATCTGGTAATTTGTTTTAAACTTTCATTTTTTAAGGAAAATTAAATAGAGGTGAATTTTTCATTGACAGTGAAATCTACACTAAGCCATGGATTAATACCTTCATAAAAATTCATCTAAACAAAGTGCTGCCTGTCTTATTTATGTTAAAGTCTGTAAAGTCAGCAGTGAAAAAGGGAAAGTACTTTCCTGGAATGTATTTGTATCTGTCACAAGCTGCATCTTGAGGAAATTGGCAGGCATTTGAAGTGGAATAATTCCTTAGCGTTCTGTTTAGTTTGGATTTCTTCAGTTCGGGCGGGGGTGGCTTAAAACCAGAATCACCAATATTTGCTTTTAACAAGCATCTAACGTTTTCTCTTGCTTTGTGTACACTAAGTGTTCAACAAATGTTGGTTGAATTGAATCATTTTGTTCATCCTTTCTGAGGGCTGTCAGGGTTATTCAGTCTATTCTTAAATATGAAAGAATTCTAAAAGAAAAACATCTCCAAAATGACCTCTCCACCAACAGTTTATCTCATTTCCAACTCCTTGTACACAAACCTGCTAGATCTGGCTTTCTGAAATGCTTCTTGGATCTCTCTTCAGTTTGCAAAATTCTATCGAGTGAGCCAGGCTCCCCAGTCGATCTCCTCACCCACTCTTCTATTTTCCAGGAACCTTCTGTTCTAACCACACAGGTTTCAGAGCCTGCTGGACATATTCTGCGTCTGTGTTTCCTCCCAGGACTTCTCCCACGTGGAAGGCCCTCTTTCTCAACCTCTTCGCCTGTGCAAGTCCTATTACATCTGTCAGGGCATGGCCCTAGCCTCTCACCCTCTAGGAAGATCCTCCAGCTGTCTCAGTCCTCTGGAGTGCCCTGTGCCTGTCTGCAACGTATTTGCAAACAGAAAAAAGAGTGAGAGATCTTCATACACACTGTTAGTACCCTTTACCAATGTGTGAAAACATTCAGCTGCTGTAAAATCTTTTGAAGAAAATAAGATCCAATTAGCGCTGACTTTTATGTCGGGAAAGCTGAGGGTTTCAAAGGAATTCCTTTCAGTCATTCAACAGCTTTTTTTTTTTTTTTTTTTTTTTTTTTTTTTGAGTGCCTGCTCTGTGCCAGGCACTGGAGGAAAAAAACCAAAAAGACAAAAAGACCTGCCTTCAGGATGCTGAAGCTCTAGTCTATGTGGTGTTTCTGAGGGGCCAGGGACCATGGCTCAGAGCTGAGCAGAGAGACCTGGAGCCCGTGGACAGGGAAGGTGAAAGCATGGCTTGTGGCTGGGCTACAAGTTAGGGAGCTAGGGGGCCAGCTGGGAGGTCAGTGGTGGAAAACCTCCCACACCACACCAGGGAGTTAACAGTGATTTTTTTTTCTTTTCTTTTTCTTTTTTTCATTTTTAGGCTGGTTATGAAGAAGAAACTCAAAATAACAGGAGTGGCTTATGGAACTACATGGAAGTAACAGAGGAGGGTACCAACCAAAGGCCCTTGAGCAATCAGGATGTTGGGTAACAGATTTTTGCTTTTAAATGACTCCTGGGTGGAGCTTCCCCAATGCATCATCATTCCCTGACCCTTGCATCTGACCCTGTGGGTGGGACCCTCTGCCTCCACCATCCACTCACCGCTCACCCCTGGCTCCTCCACCACCCGGCTCCTGCCCCACACCCCCGCTGGCCTTTCCTCCCCTGCAAGGCGACTGAGGTGACTCAGGTCACCCTGCTCCTTCCTCGTCTCATCTCCTCCCTCCTTTCCTGCTTAGACTGTGCCAGATGACCCTTCTTGCAAAGGGGTGGGCGGGAAGGCCCCCCACGCAACCAGGCAGTGCCTGGATTTGTAACTGGCCATCCCAGCAGCAGTGCCCTGGATGGAAAGCCACGTCCTGTCACCCTCTCACATCCAGGGCAGTGCCTGGCAGAGCGGGGTCTGATCAACGCCAGGGAACCTCCGATTAAGTGAGGAGGAAGTGACCGTCCACGCTGTACCCACCAAGCCAGGCAGTGGGACAAAAGGACCTGACTCAAGTCCAAGAGTCACTGGGCCCCTCCGGCCTAACTGATGGGTGGCCAGGGTGCAGGGTCCCCCCGGGATCAAAAGCGGCTGCTAAGGGATCTCGAGGGACCTGCTTGGGGCCGGCCTGAGGCCTGATGGGCGGAACTGCGTCGGGTGGGCTTGGGCCTACGTCGGCCCAGGCCCCACTGGAGGCCGGGCCCGTCCAGGAGGCGCTGCCTGGAGGGCCACGTCGCCCCGCGTGTTGGGCAGGGCCGCCCGGGCCGCTGGGCCGAGGGGCGGCGCCGGTGGAGGCCGGGCGCGCGGGCCCTACTCGGCCGGGCCTGCTCGGGGCCAGCTTCGGGCCTACCCTGCCCGCACCCTCCCGCCCGGCCTGGCCGGCGCCCCCTCGCGCCCCGGGCGGGCCCTGCACGTCTCGCGAGCAGCCCGGAGCTGCGGGGGAGGCGGGGCCCACGGGCTGCCGGGCAGGGCCGGGGCGGTGCCGAGCCCGGGCCGGAGCGGGGCGAAGGGGGCCGAGCGACGGGCCAGGCCGGGCCGGGGAGGGCCGGGGCGCGGGCCGGCAGGAAGATGGCGAACGTGGGGCTGCAGTTCCAGGCGAGCGCGGGGGACTCGGACCCTCAGAGCCGGCCCCTACTGCTGCTCGGGCAGCTGCACCACCTGCACCGCGTGCCCTGGAGCCACGTCCGCGGGAAGCTGCAGCCCCGGGTCACCGAGGAGGTGAGCGGGCCGCCGGCCGCCATGCGACCCGCGCCGCGGAAGCCCAGGCCCGGGCGGCCCGCGGAGGCCCCGCCTCGCCCGCCGCACCCCCGCCGCCGCCGGGCCGGGCCCAACGAGGCCAGGCCGCCTCCCTGAAGGGCTCAGCCGCCAGGCCAGTCCTCGTCC
>NW_026652309.1:2812335-2813995 GCF_009828535.3 Hylobates moloch | reverse complement strand
CCAGGGCCGCGCGTCGGCCCTGCCTGGCGACAGGCTCTGGCTTCCAGAAGTTCCCATGGCAGTGTCCCCAGCTGCCTTTCCTTGGGGACACCTGGCCCCTGCCCCCTCTCTGGTGGAAACCGCCTAAGCCCTATCCGAGTGTTGGAAGCAAAGCAGCCCCCGGTCTGGCCCTTCCAGTCTTGGTGGCTTCATCCCACCAGGGGGATGCGAGCCAGCCTAGAGACAGTTAGCTCCGCAGAGAGGCGACACATCTCCCTAAGGATGGGAAAACGGTGGCCGGGAGCTGCGCAGTGCCCTTCCAGGACTGCAGGCGTGGTTGTGGCCGTGGCCGCAGGGCAGGGCCTCCTGGCACGTGGCCGCTGTTTGAAGCCTCTGTCTCTTGTCTCTCCCTTCTGATCTAGCTCTGGCAGGCTGCCCTGAGCACGCTCAACCCCAACCCCACGGACAGCTGCCCCCTCTACCTGAACTACGCCACCGTGGCTGCCCTGCCCTGCAGGGTGAGCCGGCACAACAGCCCCTCGGCCGCCCACTTCATCACGCGGCTGGTGCGGACCTGCCTGCCGCCCGGAGCGCATCGCTGCATTGTGGTGAGTGCTTCGAGAGGAGGCAGCCACGGTGCTCCTAGTCGGGCAGCGGTGAGCTCGGGCCTGGGGAGCTCACAGCCCTGCACACACTGCAGCGCACGTCCGGAGGGCTGTGGACGTTATAATCCCTGCTCTGTAGATGGGGAAACAGGTCCAGATAGACGCGGGGATTTGCCCCAGATCAGTTTTGGTGGCAAATCAGAGACTCAAACCTAGATTTCCTTAGGCCCATTTAGTGTCTGTCCCTCTGTCCCTCATTTTCCTGGCTGGTCAGGCTGTTGACATCCGGCGGCCAATGTGTTATTTCTCCTGGAGCATGACCAATGGTGGTCCCATGGTTCCGGGGATGACGTGAGGGATGGGGTGGCGGCTGCTGTGGGACATCTCTGTCTAGATGTCATCTGCCAGGGAGCTGATGTTCCGGAGGCGTTCAAAGAGCAGCTCCCTGCACTCCCTGGTGGCGGCCCTTGCACCCCTCACGCCGTCTCCCCATGTGCCACAGATGGTCTGCGAGCAGCCGGAGGTCTTTGCTTCCGCCTGTGCCCTGGCCCGGGCCTTCCCGCTGTTCACCCACCGCTCAGGTGCCTCTCGGCGCTTGGAGAAGAAGACGGTCACCGTGGAGTTTTTCCTGGTGGGACAAGACAACGGGCCGGTGGAAGTGTCCACATTGCAGGTGAGTGTCTGGAAGGGCAGACCCTGCCCCTGGGCCCGGGCAAGATCGGGCAGGTGGGAGGCAGGTCGGGAGAGGGAAAAGCTTGTTGCGGGGGCAGGAGGGGGGTGGCTGCTTTGGTTCCTGGGAAGCGGCAGAGGCTTTTCCAAACCCAGGCCCCCTGCCTCTGCCTCAGCGTGGTCTGTGACTTCAGGATTCTGTTGTATACAGGCAGTGTTTGTTGAGCACGTAATCAGTGCCAGGAACATCCATGCTGTTTTCCAAATAACCCTGCCCGCTTATGTGAGCTCCGTGTGTGTGTATGTGTGTGATGTGTGCACGTGTGTGTGTTGTGCGTGCGTGCACACGTGTTGCTGTGCGTGTATGAGTGTGCATGTATTGTATGTGTGGGGTGTGTGTGTGCGCA
>NW_026652309.1:2805792-2812325 GCF_009828535.3 Hylobates moloch | reverse complement strand
TGTGGTGTGTGTTGTGTGTGTATGAGTGTTGGTGTGTGCATGAGTGGCGTGTGTGGTGTGTTTTGTGTGTGTGGTGTGTTTTGTGTGTGTATGAGTGCTGGTGTGTGCATGAGTGGTGTGTGTGGTGTGTGTGTATGGCGGGTGTTGCTATGTTTGAGTGCTGGTGTGTGCATGAGTGGTGTGTGTGGTGTGTGGTGTGTGTATGTTTGGTGTGTGTTGCTGTGTATATGTGAGTGCTGGCGTGTGCATGAGTGGTGTGTGTGGTGTGTATGTGTGGTGTGTGTTGCTGTTTGTGTTTGAGTGCTGATGTGTGCATGAGTGGTGTGTGTGTGGTATGTGTTGCTGTGTGTGTTTGCTGGTGTGTGCATGAGTGGTGTGTGGTGTATGTGTGGTATGTGTTGCTGTGTATGAGTGCTGATGTGTGCATGAGTGGTGTGTGTGTGGTGTGTGCATGTGTGGTGTGTGTTGCTGTGTGTATGAGTGCTGGTGTGTGCATGAGTGGTGTGTGGTGTGTATGTGGCGTGTGTTGCTTGTGTGTATGAGTGCTGGTGTGTGCATGAGCGGTGTGTGTGCACGTGTGTTGCTGCACCCTTTACAGGGAGCACTTCTACATGTGTTATTTCACTCGATGCTGAGAATGATCCTTTTGAGGCTGCAAGGCCGGAAGTGATTTCCCAGCTCCAGATCCTTGGATGTGCCTGACATCAGGCTCCCTTCCCCACGGCAGCGGTCCCAGCCTCTGCGCCTGCCATCTCCAGTCCCCAAGCCCACAGCGCCACCCGGGTTGTCTTTTCTCACATGTCAGAGCTCATTCTTCACTTCTGGCTCTGGAAGGCTGTCGCCTTCACCCCAGGCGAGCTCTCCCACACCGGCACTTGGACCACACTTCATTTCTTTCACTGTGTCCTCTCTGAGGCCTGTAACCACTGCCCCTCAACCCAAATTCTTCCATTTTCACCAGCATGAGATAGCTCCCCTTTTTTTCCTTCGTCTCTGAGCTTTTAAAAAAGCCTAACTGGTTTGCCTTTCTTAATCCTCTTTTCCCTCTTAACGCATGGAGACATAGTTTTTTGCCCCCATGCTGACATTGTTTTCTAAGGACTGCTAGATGGGGCATTGCCGTCCCTCCTTGAAGTGCATCTGCCCCATCCAGAGGTCTCCCTCCCTCCCGCTGCTCCCCAGACTGCTGCCACCTCTCGGCATCCCCTTTGTGGCCTCTCCAGCATTCCGACCTGCTCAGCCCTCTCGGGATCAGACACCAGCATCCGCTTCTTCTGTCTTTAGGGATTTTCTTCTGACTTCCAGGCCTGCCATCCAGGTGGGCAGGGGTGCCCGCAGAGCCCACCTGGGGGCTCAAGCATCACCCTTATTTCCGAGGACAGCAGGGCACCCTAACCTCTGCTGCCCTCGGTCCCTTCCCCTCCTGTGGACTTCCTGCTGTCCCTTAGACTGGCCACGCCCACTCCTGCGCTTGCTCCTCTGCCGGGGTCCTTCCCTCTCCAGCCCAGCATGGTCTCCATCTGGCCTCTGCCCACATCCCCTCCCCAGGGAGGCCTGGCCCTCTTGGCTACCACCACCCTCCCATTTGTCAGCTAAACCATCACTACCAGACATGTCACGTCTTTGTTGATCTCCTGTGCTCCCCACTGGGCTGAGTCCCCAGAGGGCAGGGATCTGGTCTTGTGCACACTGATCCCAGCACCCCACCCCACATGTGAGAAAGGCCCAATAAACATCTGGTGATGGAACCAGTGGGGGCAGTGAGTCCCCATGGCCCCGACCCCATTGGTCCCAGCTAGCTAGTGTGTCCTGTTTGTTGTCTTTGCTCTGCCCAGTGCCATGCCTTGAGGTGCTCTCCTGGGCTGTGGCAGCAGTCTCCTGGTCACCCTGCCACAGATGGCCTCCTTCCAGCTCCTGCTTCACTCGCCTTCCAAAGGCACATCTGGGTGTGCGCAAGGTGGCATCTTCTGAGTGCTGTCAGCTGTCAGGCCCTGCACTGAGGCAGGAGTGTGCACACAGCACGTGCGGGTGCACTGAATTCTCACTACAGCCCTGTGAGATACGTCCTGTTGTCCCCAGGTTAGGGCTGAGCAAACTGCTTGCCAACATTGAGTGGCTCACCGGGGTCACGCCAGCAAGGGGCAGAGCCAGGTGTTAAGCTGCAGCTGCCACCACTCAGCCCTCTTGGGTCCTGAGCACACCATCATCTGACACCCACGTGGCCTGTACTCAGCTTCTCCCTTTTCTTCCCTGCGGGAACTTTCCAGTCCCCACCCAGGACCCTGTCCCCTCTGCATCTTGTGGCCTCCTCCTCTTCTGTAGCAGGGACTGGGACTGTGTATTGTGAGTCTCTGTTGAGCTTGACTCCCTTGGACGTCTCTGAATTCTCAGAGTCTTGCATGATGCCTGGCACATGTGGACAGAATGAGTGGTCCTCCTCTCATGGTAAGGGACACCCTTCCCCAGTGCAGCATGGCTGTGTGTTGGTGGAGGGCACCCGCAGCCCTGCCCTCCCTCCCACAGGAGCGCTCTTGCATCAGAGCCCCGAGCTTGCCGTGGTCTGGGGTCTTCCAGGTGACACCTGGCCTCCTTGGAGGCAAGTCACACAGCATTGACGCACTTCTCAGACAGTCCTTGTCGAGTCCCCACATGCCCTCACAGACAGAGAACCCGCTGCCAGGCGGCAGGGACGGCACAGGCACATTCATATCGGAGCTGTCAAGTTCCAGGTTTCTACCTTTGAGGCTTTGGGGTTTAATTACCTCGGCAGGGCGGGGGAGGTGGCCGGGCTGCAGTATCGACCCGGCGCCTGCTGCCCTGACATTATGAGACTAGAGGCAGGGATGATAAACTCGCTGCTGTCCTGCACCCCCGCAAAACAGCGCTGCTTTTCTCTTAATATTGTCTTTCTGGTGAGCGAGGGAGGCCGTGCAAGCAGCCAGCTGTCTGAAGCTTCTGTGCCTGGGGATGCACGGTGGGGGACAGGGTGGGGAAGAGGTGTGCGCAGATTCAGCTGAGAGAGAGTGAGGGTCCCAGGGCAGACGTGAGACACACAGGAGAAGGCAAAGAATGGCCCAAGCCAGGGCTGAAGGACACATTTTTGGGACCCACGTGATGTGTGCTTTGGTGCATGTGCGCCTCTCTGCCCTGCCTTTGAGTGTGGGCTCTGAAGCCCTGCCAGGCCAGCAGGGCCCATGTTTTCAGCCCCTGGGTGGACATGTCAGTTCCATGAGGCGAGACCTCCCTCTGTGTCCTTCCCCTCTGTGCCCAGAACCGTGCTGTGTCAAGTGACAGCACTAGGGCAGCCAGACCCCCATCTGTCTTGCAGGGTTCATGAGGGACTTGCGTGGGACTCATGAGGAAAGCAGCGGCCCAGAGGGAAGGCGTCCGGGAGGGCCAGCAGGTTCAAGCACTCAGGATGTAGAGTGCTTCTGCTTGGTGGGGAGGATCTGGAAAAGCTACTGGTAGATATGGCCTATGAGAAGTGCCTCGAAGGCTGCCTGGGATCTTGGTGGGAGGGAAAGGACTGTGGGATCTGCAGAGGTGAGGGGTGGGAAGCTTAGGGCATACTCAGGGGCTGGCATGAGGGCCACCTACCTTCAGTTGTAGCTGGAATCAGGGGAGAAACAGGACACAGGGCTTGGAAAGGATCCAGATACGGAAGGGCAGGACCCCAGGCTGGGGACTCCTGTATATTTGTGGAGGCGCAGGGTGGTGGCTGTGCTGAAGGTTCTTTCTACACAGGTGGCTGGTGGCCCTGGGTTGCTGGGGGTGGGGCAGGCAGCGAGAGCCATGCTCCCCCTCTCCCCTCCCCTTGCTGCCCTGTCAGTAGCCCTGTGGGTGGCGTTTGCCTCTGATGCCTTTTGTTCCTGGGGGACGGACAAGTGGAGAACATCTGCCTCCCACCTGGTCCCAGGCCCCCAGTGATGGCCTTTTTTTCCCTAGTGCTTAGCAAATGCCACAGACGGCGTGCGGCTAGCAGCCCGCATCGTGGACACACCCTGCAATGAGATGAACACCGACACCTTCCTCGAGGTTTGTGGCGTCATCATGCCGGGGGTGGGACCAGGCTGGGGTGGGTGTCATAGACCCCCAGGAGAGCCAGAGGAAACCTGGGGCTGTCCACACCCTGACGTGGCCAGGGAACCTCAGGGCTGCCCTCGATGGAGCGCTGCTGTCTACCCGGCTCCAGGAAGCCTCAGGAAAGGGTGTGTGGGGAGGACAGAGCCTCCTCTTCCAGGCCCCTTGGCAGGACCGCAGCCGGAGCTGCAGGAAATGAGAGAGTGTGAAGGGTGAGCCCCCTCTTCTGGGTTTCATCACACGCGAAGCTGGCTCCCAAGCCCGGCTCCCCCACTCCGCACAGGCAGCAGTTCATCCCGGGCCCCAGCGTCGGCCGCTCCTGTTTCCAGCCATCTTCATGTGTCGTTGTGTTGTTGTTTTTTCCATGAACATGTCCAGGAGATTAACAAAGTTGGAAAGGAGCTGGGGATCATCCCAACCGTCATCCGGGATGAGGAACTGAAGACGAGAGGATTTGGAGGTGGGTTGGGGCTGCATCCCTGCAGGTCTTGGCCTCAGGCAGTGGCCAGGGGCACTTGGGTGGCAGGGGGTCGGTGGGCCACATGGCACATTGTCCCAGACTTCATCCTGCTTGTGACCTGAAAGGAATCAGCCTGTGTCCAAGCCCAGTGCCGGACCCTGGGAAGCAGCCGTCCCTGGGGGAGAAGGGGAGGCAATCCAGATTCTGATTTGGATTCTGGAAGCTGCTAGATCCAAGTCCTTCCCTGCCTGCAGCCTCTCCAGCGTCCTCGCGTGCTGCATAGCCTGACTCTGGGGACGGGCTCAGCAGCGCCTTCCTGTTCCTTGAATACACAAGTTCACATCACGGCGGGCAGGGCCTGTGTGTGGATGGCTCTCCCTATCTGGAATACTCCCCTCAAGATACATTTTTGGTGGAGGCCATCTCAACCAATGCCCCTCCTCAGAGAGGCCTTCCCCAAGTCCCCAGACCCACCTTTCCCCACTGCCCAGGAACCAGAGGGGCAGATGAATATGACTCAGCTGCCCCGTGGTGCTTGTAGACTGGCAAGAGGAAGGTGGCTGTCTGTTATGTATGGCTACAAAACAAATTACTCAGAAGATAGCAGCTGAACGCAACAACACTTATCCCCTCCCCGTGCTGTGGGGTGGGGATCTTCCCCTGGTGCAGGGTCTCTGCCTGCTGTTGTCAGGTTGTTGGCTGGGGCTGCAGTCATCTGAAGGCTTGCCTGGGGCCAGCGATGTGCTTCCAGGCAGGCTCACAACAGGCTGCTGGCAGGTCTCAGCACCTCACAGGCCATTAGCTGGAGACAGCAGTTCCTTGCTGTGTGAGCCACCCTCTGAGCGAGGTCTCTGAGCGAGAGATAGGGATAAGGAGTGAGCAAACAAAATGGCAACTCCCATCTTGTTCTGTGACCTAATCCCAGGAGTGGTATCTCATCACTTCTTTTTCTTTTGGTTAGAGGTGAGACACTAGGACCTGCCCACATGAGGGGGAGGGACTGCACAAGGACGTGAATACCCAGATGTGGGGGTCACAGGGGCCATCCTGGTGGTGTCTACCTAGACAGAAGCCATTTGCAAGTGGAGGGAGAGGCCGCTTGTGTCAGGAAAAGCTTCACAGAGGAGGCGGCATTTGCTGTGGATCTTACAGGATGAATTAGAGTTTGTCAGGCAGCCATGATGAGCTCTCGTCATTGTTGCTATGATTGTTTGACTCAATTATTGCAGGACTTTGAGCCATAGACTCTGCACACACAGGGGCCACAGCTTTCTTGAGAAGATGTGTCATGTAAACCAAAGAGGCAGTGGTGCAGAGACTGTGGGAGTGAGTGTGAAAGGGCGGTGCCGTTCCTGAGTGCGCAAAGGATTCAGGAAGTGGGGACGAGCATGGGCTGGGGCAGCCTTGAGGCATTATCCAAATATCATTTCATTCTGCAATCCTGTTCTTTTCTTTTCTGGAAAGGATACAATATTTTTTCCCTTAGTGGTTTTTCTTGCTTAACAATACTTTGCATAGAATTTGTTTGCAATCTCAGGCATTGGAGCTAATTTGCATTCCCCAATCCCACACTGGCCAGGGGCAGGAGAAGGGGCAGGGGGCCCCAGGCTCAGGCAGGCGGCTCTCCAGGAGAAACACCAGCCGGCCAGAGTTTCCAGGGGCCTCTGGGAGTTCCCCGCTCAGCTCAGCCCGAGCCTAACCCAGTTCTCCCCACGCTTTCCATAGGAATCTATGGGGTTGGCAAAGCCGCCCTGCATCCCCCAGCCCTGGCCGTCCTCAGCCACACCCCAGACGGAGCCACGCAGACCATCGCCTGGGTGGGCAAAGGCATCGTCTATGATACTGGAGGCCTCAGCATCAAAGGGAAGGTGAGGTGCGGGCCGGCTCTCCAGGGTGCCCTGGGGGTGGGGAGGGGAAGGTGAGATGTGGGGCTGGCTCTCCAGGGTGCCCTGGGGGTGGGGAGGGGAAGGTGAGATGTGGGGCTGGCTCTCCA